>NC_051176.1:230387329-230569479 GCF_013339695.2 Rhipicephalus sanguineus
TAAGTTCTCCGTCCACATCCATTGCGGCGATTGCGGCAAGCTTCGATGGCTTCGATGGAGGTTGTTGCTGCTGTGGGTCCCGCTACTTTCGCACTGCTGCTACTAGTGTCGGCGGCTGCGCAGTAAAGGCGGGCAACGTTGGGCACGGCAGCAGTGACGTATGAAAGTCGGATTTCAGGCGGGTGATTTGAAGTGCGCTAACGCGATGCGGACCACTAAAACGCGATTTTATTTCAAAATAAGCACTTCCTTGGCATAAAAGTAGCACTACGAGGTTTCTGGACTGCTATTTCAACAATGAACGTCGACTTGCATTTAGTGTCCCTTTAAAGAACCCCAGGTGGTCGATATTTCCGGAACCCTCCACTATGGTGTCTCTCAATCATATCATCGTTTTGGGACGTTAAACCGCAACAATTATTATTATTATAGTATGCAGCTAGTATACAATCTGCATACTAGCATACTAGGATGATAGTATACAGCTTGTTTTTGGTTACGTTTAGGCTCGCTGAATGGTCACGATGTTAGAGTTCGCTGCTTTCTGTTTCTCAGTGCCATTTTGGAGCAGTTCCTAACACAAATTAGTTTGGAGCAGCATGCAGCAGCACTTCCATCACTGCGACCACTATCCTCATGTGTGCATCTAAGACTTCATCTCCATTGCTATGAAAAGGCTGCACCATTTCTTTTCGTTTTTAAGGTTGACCTCATGAAAGTGTAGCAATGGATCCCTAACAAGCCCCCAAGTGACATACCCAAGGTAACTATTACTACACTATTAGGCCTCTGCAAGTATGTCAAGGTGCCTTTTTGGCTTTGGCTTACTAAGTGGCATGCAGAGTTTTCAGAGGACAATCAATAAGGCTACCAGAAATCTAGACACCATTTTTGCTTATGTTGATGATTTTCTCATTGCCAGCCCATCTCATGGAACCCTCTCTCACAAGAATTTTGTCAGTGCAATGCAGGAAGTGATAAAAAAGTCGCTAAACTTCGTACTCCTCACTAGATGTGGTGTTTCTCCCAGACTTGGGACGCGCCGTAGACGCCACCGGGAGCGGACGCATTTTGCAAGCGCTCCGGCAAATCTCCTGTTTTTGACTGCTCAAGTCTTTCAATGGCCCCGTAAACGAATGCGGAGTTTCCTACGGAATCATCTACATCATCCGAAGTGATTTCAAGTGAGTCGTTCGCATTGTTTGTCCACGAAGATCGACTTACTGGCACCGTTCCACTAGTTCTCGGTGGGCCTAGCGGCTAGGCCTACCGACATGGTCATCCACGAAGGAGAAGGAGAGGAGCTACCCCCCGCCGAAATTCTCGAAGATGGTGAAGGCAGCTGGCGTCAAGTCTATGCCAGGGCCAGAAAGCCCGCTTCATCCCCGCAGAAAAAGACACCTGACGTCAACGCTTCCAAAGAACAGCCACAGAAAACCCTCCCGTCGGCTCGTCGCAATGCCCCCAGACCGCCTCCACTTCCAGCGGATGACTATAAGATAGTCCTGTGAATACGTGGAGGCCTGAGTTGTGCTGACATTCCACTTCTGAAGCTCATATATGCAGTCCTTCAAGCGGCAGCACTCACAAGCTCTCTACATGACCAATACCGCATCAACTCCGTAAGCAACATTCTGCTCATTAGCACGCCGGACTCGGCACGCACAGAAGCGTACCTTCGAATCAACACCATCAAGATGGACGAGCGCAGCTTTGAAGTAGTGACCCACATCACAGATCCATCGAATACCTGCAGAGGGGTCATTCGTAATATTCCTATGGAACACACAGCTGAAACCATCTTGTCAAGTCTGTTGGACTATGACAGACTAGGCCTCATTCTGACCGGACGTCGCATGGGTGCCACAACGTCCATCTTAGTCACCTTCAGGGGTACCCGTGTGCCATTTTACATAAGCTACCAGGGTGGCATCACCCGATGCGTACCCTATCGCCATAAGACGGAAGCCTGTACTCTCTGCCGCAAACTTGGACACAGACCAGACGTCTGCCCAGGTGCCCCACAGTCCTTGTGTCCAATGTGTGGAATTCCCAACCCACTACTCGATCACGACTGTCAACCTAAGTGTGTGGTGTGCCATAATGACCACCCCACCGGCTCACCCCAGTGCCCGCAACGCTACAAGCCCAATCCGAAGCATGCACCCTCCCCGTTCGGCCCAGATGCAGCTCCATTCTCCGACCCGAGCACATCTTTCAAGAACACCCAAAGAGGACGCTCAACCAGTCTCACAAGACAACAACGCCGAAGCCGCAGCCGCAGCCGAAGCAAAAGCATTCATCAAGACGCCGTCCCCCGGACTGGCCCTGGACATGAGGTAGGCTGGGCTGATGCAGCCTCTCCAGAAAGCTCCATTCAAAAGCAGCGCAAACAAATGCAGGATGAGATGGCTAAATTGAGGGCAGAAAATGCAAAGCTACGTCTAGAGCTCCAGTCCTTTAAACAACCATCCACTTCCACGCACTCCTCATCCTCACCTCCCAACCCCACACCAATCTCACCACTACCAGCTCCTCCCTCTACCACCCCTATACCCAGGGACCCCGCTCAACCACCTGCGCAAAAGCACAAAGCCTCGACTCCCACAGTGTCATTCGAAGATCGAGTAGATAAAGTCTAAGCAAAAATGGAGAGGGTCGACAGACTCAAAGAAAAAGTAAGCAATCTCGAGGAAAAACTAGACAATTTTATTGCCTTTTCCACAGCCTCTTTGCAGAAACTCCATGAATCCGTAGCCTCGATACAACAAGCCATATTACCAATGCAGCAAACCTTAGATAGAGTTACGCAGTGGATCGACACGGTCCACGCTAACCATCCAGAGCTTGCCCAATCCAAGCCAAACCCACCTACCGAAAATGGAACCTCGTAACCGCACTGAACTCTGTGTATGGCAATGGAACTGCAGGGGGTTTCGCCGAAAAAAGGCAAACCTCCTGCAGTATATCAAATCACAAACTACCCCTCCCCCAATCATTGCGCTACAAGAAACAAATGGTGTTGTACAGATGCCAGGCTATAGAACGCATCAAAACCCGGCCGATGACAAACCTAACACCGCCGTTTTAACTCAGAAGCACCTTACAGTTACATATTCGAAATTTGCCGACATCGACATTGAGCACGACTTCCTCCAAATACTACCTCCCAAACTTAACTCGCCACTCTTATACATTCTTAACGTATACAGTCGACCACAACACAAAAGCCATCGTTTCGATACCCTATTCGCCCGAGCTACATCCTCGGCAGGCAAACACACCCTTCTCATAGTAGGGGACTTCAATGCCTCCCACCCAGCGTGGGGTTACACCACATCTACACCGAAAGAGAGAGCCCTTTGGTCCCATATCCAGGCACACCGTTTTACACTGCACAACGACCCGGAGATGCCTACTCGTTTGGGAAATAGTGTAAACAAAGATACGTCCCCCGATCTCACCCTGACTCACAATGCTCCCTCGGCGGTTTGGACTAACACCCAAACTAACCTTGGGAGCGATCATTACATTATTAGCATCACTCTGAAACTAAAACACAGACCCATTGCACCCAAACCACTAACGCTCACAAATTGGGACAAGTTTAGAGAGACCCGCAACAGCACCGCCCCCTCACGCATTGCAGACCTTACGGAGTGGACTCAACAGCTTCAAAAAGACGGCGAAATCCACACCAAAACTGTACCCCCAGATACCCCAATAACTACTCTTGACTCTAAGCTTCTCCATATGTGGGAAGCAAAGCAATCGCTATTGCGACGATGGAAACAACAGCGCCACAACAGAAAGCTCCGCATAAGGATAGCGAAGCTAGACAAACAAATCGAGCGATACGCGACTCAATTGGCTGCGCAACAATGGGGTCAGCTTTGTGAAGGAATGCACGACAGCCTCAGTAATAAACGAACTTGGCAACTCCTTAGGCATCTGCTAGACCCCACTTCTCGCACACGACACTGCCACGCCATCACCAAACTGCTACACGAGCACTGTGACCACTTAGGACAGCTGTTCGATAACCTCCGCACGTTGCACTTACCCCAATTTCGCAAGGATCTTGTACCCTCTTATACAGGGGAACCTAATGAGTCATTAGATGCACCAATTACGGAGGCAGAAGTTAGGCACGCCCTCGCAACACTCCGTACAACGTCGGCCCCCGGCCCCAACCGCGTTAGCAACAAACTCCTTAGAAATCTTGACCCCATTTCAATTAAAGCATTGACTGAATACTTTAACCACTGTTTCGACACGGGCACCCTTCCACCTTCGTGGAAAGACGCCAGAGTCATATTTGTACCCAAACCAAACAAAGTTCACCAAATACAAAATCTTAGGCCCATTTCCCTAACATCGTGCCTCGGGAAGGCTATGGAGCATGTTATGCTTGCACGCCTCCAGAGGCACGAGGAGGATAATGGGCTACTCCCTCCGCAAATGATTGGCTTTAGAACCTCCCTCTCGGCGCAAGACGCAATGCTTCGACTTCAACACGACATCATAATTCCTAACCAGAGCAAGGATACTCAGGCGATCCTCGGCCTGGATATACATGGAGCATTCAATAACTTAGCCCATTCAGCTATATATTCTGGCCTCAACCACACTTCTTGTGGCTCTAAAATGTACTCTTACATCAGCAGCTTCCTCACAGACTGCACAGCAACATTAACATTAGGACCAGAACACTCCCCAACTTACACACTGGGCAGCTTCGGAACGCCTCAGGGGTCGGTGCTCTCTCCCATCCTTTTTAACCTGGCTATGATACCTACAGCCACCGCTCCTCAACATATCCCTGACTTAAATTTTTCCATCTATGCCGATGATATCACTTTATGGTTGAAAGGAGGCTCAGATGGACACATTCAAGACACACTACAAGCAGCTGTAGACGTAATAGCTGCACTCACATCTCAGATGAATCTTTATTGCAGCCCTAGCAAATCAGAATTACTCCTTCTACCAACTCACCATCGAAACAAACACGCTCCAATGATAGAAGTGCACATTAATGGGTGCCTGATTCCTAAAGTCTCACGCATTCGTGTACTAGGTTTATTTATTCAAAACAATCGACTTAATACGCACACACTCGAAACTTTACGCAATAGCATTGAAAACACCCTAAGACTGATAGGAAGAATCTCGGGTAAAAACGGAGGGCTCCGGGAGTCAGAGCTACTTCGTCTCGTACAGGCTTTTGTGATTAGTAAAATCACATATACTCTCCCCTACCTTCACCTTAAACCAGCAGAGGAGGACTTCGTCAACACCCTCCTTCGCCGAGTTTACAAATATGCTCTAGGAATTGCGTGCAATGCCTCTAACGCACGACTCCATCAGACAGGGGTCATAAATACCCTATCAGAAATTACTGAAGCTCATTTAACAGCTCAATACGCTAGGCTCGCGACCACTAGCGCAGGCCGTCATACTTTAGCTACTATCCGCATTAACTTCACCTCTACCACCAATGCTAAGCATAACATTCCCCACCACATACACAACCAATTACTCATACCGCCCCTTCCTAAAAACATGCACCCTACTTATCATACTAAACGTCGAATCCAAAGAGCAAAGGCCCTTCAGAAAAACTTACAAGGAGCCAATGACGTGCTCTATGTCGATGCGGCAGAATACCCATCTTCCTCTTCCTATGCCCTTTCTGCTGTGGATACCAACGGCAAGGCGATCACAACGGCATCCGTCACTGTCAACTCCTCGGAGGAGGCAGAGGAGGCTGCCATCGCATTAGGTTTATCCATCCCCAATATCACTATGATTGTTAGTGACTCTAAAACTGCCATACGTAACTTCAGTGCAGGTCGCATCTCACAAACTGCCCTTTCAATTCTTAATAAACATTCTCCCACGCAAGACGTTGCTCTCATATGGACGACCGCGCATGCAGGGCTGTGTGGCAATGAGGCGGCTCATGCCTGTGCTCGAGGAATGACAGGCCGGGCACAGGCTACAGACGACGCCTTAGACCACGCGGCACCCTTCAGTGCGAGGGATCGTCTTTTGACCTTCCACGACATAACAAACCACTACCGCCTTCAGCGCACAGTATAACCCCCCTTACACTGGGGAGCTACTCGCCACCACGAAATACTTTGGCGCCAGTTACAGACCCGTACGTTCCCTACCCCCTCTTTCCGCCATCTTATACACCCTGCGATATATCCCTCCCCTTTATGCATTTTCTGCCAACAAAGAGCCAATCTCGATCATATCATGTGGGGTTGTACTCTGAACCCACCACCTAACTCACTAAACATTAGTAGTAAGGAGCAGTGGGAGGCTGCTATGTGCAGCTCGGCGCCCGAGGTCCAGGACCAGATCCTGGATTGGGCCAAGAGGGTAGCGGAGACCTACGCGGGGTAGGATCCTCTGCTCCCTCCACCACCGCACCCTTCCCTCTTGGGATAAATAAAGTCTTTCTCCTCCAAGACTTAATTCATACAACCATGGCTATTTCGCATTGTTTGACTGAATGGCACACAGTAGCACAAGCGCTGCCTACTTCTAGTAGGTTTCAGTAAAGTGTGTTCTTGCATCTATTTTGATGCAGTTTTTCTTGTTACTGAGGTGGCATTCTCAAAATAAAATTTACCTACAGTCGTTACAATTCCACCCACTCACTCCACAAATATGTAGTGCAAAATCAATGCATTATAACACTTGTACCAATCAAGTTTCTGCTGCTTAAGGCATTGCTGCAGCTATTTTCATGCGAGAACACTCATGCGTCCCTAGGCTGCTGTTGCAGTGCACTATTGTTAACCTTTGTCGCATTCTTCCTCACCCCTTGTCTTTGTTTATGCAGCTTCACAATGCCCAACTTTAACATAAGAAGTTTTTTATTATTGTACTCCTTCCCTCACAGGCGTGCAGAAGTGCACATGTGCAGCCACAGCTGTCACACAAAATCTGCATTATCAGGCAGAAGTCCAACACTCGCTTAAAAAAATGTCTTCTATTTATTGCACTTGCTTTTAAGATACACAAATTATTATGCATATGGATAAAGCGAGAGTTTTGAGTACTTCCAATAATGCCATACGGCAAGCAAATAAGACTGCCCACCCGACTAACATCACTTGCTTATTTACACGGAATGGGCAGAGACAAATGCAAAAGTGGGAAGCATGCTGCTGTGAACTGCAGCGCTGAACAACACATAGATAATAACACTTTCCATAGCAACACACTACATTTGTGCAAGACCATTAAACTCATTTCAGGATCCCTTTAGTGCACTGTGTTTTATGAGAAAACATAACCTAAACAGTGCACCTCGTGCTTGATTCCCCACATGAGTGCAAAGCACTAATTCCATTTTTTATTCTTTCACTATTTCCCGAAGCTGCTCACAATAACCTTCATCTTAGTCAACCTGAATTGTCACGGCATTTTTTAAAACTGAAAAGTATTAGCAATTGTAATATGGTATATAGCAGCGACCTCAAACTCATCTCAGCTATCGGGCCGCAGTTACGAAACTTAGTCCCACAAGGGCCTAGACAGTGAAGATGGTGGGAGCAGGGGAGGGGGGGGGTTGAACACATTGTTACCTATTGTTGCCATTGGAAAGACCGCCTTTTCACTTCTGAAGGGAATTTAAAATCAGGTTTCGAACAACATGTCGATACTGATTTCCACAATGATTAAAATCTGGATGCCGATCCTGAAATGCAGAGTTGTCGTTTGAAGTGGATGTTTCAAATGATAGTGACTGCATGGGGTGCCTCAGGAGAAAAAAACAATGCTTTAGACCAGTCCCATCTCTGTAGCTTACCTGAACAAAGCGGCATTTTAATTGCTATGGGCAAGAAAATAATGCAAGTACTATGTAGCGAAATGAAAAAACTTTGTTCTGTGTGAAACCATGGGCCGCTAGCGAAAGGTCTGTAGGCCGCATGCAGCCCACAAGCCACGTGTTTCAGCGAACCCTTTCAAAAATTCTTAAAAATAGGCTCTTCAAGGAAAAAAGAAAAACCACTTCAGAAAGAAACTGTTAGCTGCAGCGTAAGTCAGGAAATGTCAAGGGTGTGCTAATTAGTTAACTGGTTAATTAAAATTTACTAATTAACTTTACAATTAGGAAAGTTTGGAGGTTGTTGTCATAGCAATCTTGTAGCAACAGAGAAAATTATGTCATACCGTTTTTTTTTAAAGGTCATTGTTAAAGCCCTGCAGCATAAAAAACCTGGGTTTTTTGTGCTGCATTTTCCCTAGCTAGGAAGCCTCGATGCTCAGCAAACAGCGTTATATTTTGCTTATTCGGAGGGTGCACGATGGAGGCTAGTTATCCATGGCCACAAGTTTTCGGATAGCTAGAGAAAACAGCACATATATTTTGAATTGAATGCCGCAGTCATGCAGTCATGGCAACACAGTCACGGCAACACAGTCACCAGCGGATGTTGCGTTTGCTCAAGACTTCTGGTGCTTCTTATGCATAAGAGTTTCGGTTTCATGCAGAACAAGTGACAAGTTCCAGGGCTTTAGAAGGTGATCTGGCATTGTTGTCATTGTGGCTATGAACTTGCCATTGACAATAACTGCCAATTGTGGCTAGTTTGCCAATTGTGGCAATTAGGCAATTTTACTTAACTAGCTATACAATTTGCATATGTCACACAATTACTGCTGTCCGATGAATCTGACAGCTTGCTTGTGAAGAGAATTTATTTTTTTCTCGAAAAAAAAAAAAAAAAACTACCTTTAGGAATTGCTGAAAGTGTTTGCTGAAACGCCCGGTATTGCTTGACGCACTTGTGCATGCAGACTATTTTTTACGTGGCACTTTCACAGCTCTGTTGTGTATTAACAAAGCTGTGCATGCCACAGATATATTAGTGTAGGTGCTAGTATGTAAAGCAAAACTTTAACAAATATAGAAAGGAAACCAAATGGCCTGAAGTGATGCATTTCAGCGCACTGACTTATTCATCTTGTGCTGCTTTCTACTGCAATTGATAAAAAAATGTATTATATTGCACTGTGCAGTTCATGATCTTTAAAGTGAAGTGCAATGCCCAAATAAATTCATTTGGTTGCCGGTGTACACCTGGGCTGAGGTCACACCCATGATGCTAAATATTATTAAACCAGAGGCCATATCCTGAAACAGATAAGTTCTGTGAATCCTGGTCCGCTGAATAACGGGACATTTTATATAAAGCATTACCACAGAAACTAAATATCACACCCTTCTGCTACCTATTCTGTAAGCAAACATTCTTGATTCTGAAAGGAAGTGAGAATGGCAGCGACAGGGATAAGTCCTGAAAAATTATTTAGCCATGCTGGCTGTGGTTGCTTTGCAAACTGGCCCACTATACTGAAAAGTTATCCCATCTTGATTTTTAAAAATATTTCATTTATTCCGTACTGTGGACTCTAGTTCTGAGTAGACAACACAACGAAAACTGAAACAGTGATACACAACAAAATAAACAGCAATGTAAGCACAATAATAATATTTGGCAATCTGGCCATGTATTCCAGTTAAGCCATTCCATTGACTCAACCACATAACTTGATCAAGTGAATTAAAAGTGGGTGAAACAACTCTGTCACGACAGAGTTGGCCAAAGCCATGACCTTTAGATGGCACATGCAATGCTCTGCCCTCTAGCTGTTCACTTTCATGGGCATTTATTACGCGTATTATAACCTAACCCTAGGAGCACTCGCCAGCAGCACTCACTGATGGTGGCAATTAGCAGGTCTGTTAAGCTTCGGGTGTCATATAATATGCGATGTTCGGAGCAGGCAACTATCAGACAGACGTTATGTTTCGTTATCGCCATCTGTCAGTGTCACGGGCTGCCATGTTGGAGGATTCCACAGCCCATAAAAAACATGCGAGCCCATTGTGGCATCACATAAGTTATTCTTGTGAGATTGGGAAGTAGATTTCAGGCATTCTGATGCATTACCCCTGGTGGCATAGCACTGACACATACACAACACACAAAAAAAGCTACTAGTAAAATACCTAAAGAAAATGGTAGTGAATACTGCATTCATGGCTAATTTGCTAGCATACAATTTCTCCAAGAACTTTCCCATGCATTGGAACAATTTAGAACCGCACTCTCGGAATTTATATTCCACTGAAACAAGCAACAACATCATGCAAGTGAAATCGATCCTGTGAAACATGAGTGTACAAGATTCTTTCCTTGCTCGTTTTGAGAACAGCATTCTTCAATAAATATACTTTACAAAAAAAGAGGTTATTGATATGATAAGCTAATACACAGACGTGCATCTCTTGCTAGCCTCCATCCTATAGTTCTCCTTGAAAATGACAGAGTTGTGCAAGGCTTGTTTCGATAGCTGGCACTAGGCTCTGCATTGTGTTCTACAACCCTTTATATACAACAGGGTCTCACTATGCAATGAGAAAAAAGGATAAAGGCCCTTTGGCTCCTTTTATTCTTCTGATTCACACAGAGTGAGCGAGACCAACTAATCGAGAGAAAGAGAGAGGTTCTGGTTTTACCATTGTAGCTGATCCTTGGTTTTGTCAAGCACATGACAAGGTGACACTCCACATCATCAGGTAGAACAAACTTTGAACAGACAGGGCACTTGATACCTGCATGCAACAAAAATGAAGTGGGAGGGGAGGATTAAAAGTTAAACAATAGTTGAACCATAAGGTTGGGGAGAATGATGTTACAAGCATCGTATACTACCATGCCCAGGCCCTTCAATTAAATGCTGCAGATAAGGGCTGCAATGCAACAAACACTGTGAAGGTGCTTAAAATTGAGTTCATATTACACAGAACCATATCACAATACATGAATATTCTTTGACTCAACATCATTGGAACTAGACTGTTGTACTGCTCATTTTTTTAAAATCTTGGGAGTGCTCAGAGTGAGCCAACGTCAACATTACTAATGGAACCCACTAATCATACAAAAATAGGCATCCCGAACACAGTCACAGCACATCAGGGACATTAGCACATCAGGACAAACAGTGCAAGATGAAAACACGGACGCAGAAGGCTTGCACCACATCCGCACTTATGCATTTGTTTCCGGAAAGTATTTAATGTCACAATGCAGCTGCCTTTCTCAACTGGCACTGTACTATGTTGAAAATGCACAGTGAACTGGAAAGAAAAAAAAAAGTGAAAACGAATTGAACATAGCATAAATCCACAAAAATAATACAGTTATGTTCTTAACATGAAATGTGCAAAGAGATAAACACAAGCACTTCTGTTTGTCACTTCTCTTGTCCCATCTTTGTGCACTTTACCGTAAGATCAAGTGTACCAACAAGCCCTGTTAAGCATTTTTTTGCAGCTTAAATGTGCCATGGTGGCTCACAAAACAGCAAAGAAGAGATTCATTTTTGTAAACTTGACAGCTGACTTACCACAACAGTCTGGCATCATTAAAGCACATTTTCTCATTTCCACAGCAAAGAGTACAGCAAGAAGGAAGACAAGTGCTCTCTTACATTCCAAATATACAAGGAGGTGTCATGGAGCTATGGGCACATTTGTGGTCACATGCTTTTTAAAGATAACATTTGCTATTGCAATGTTGTGTTTCTACAATTTTGCTTTGGTAACGTGGAGAAATATGTTGAGCACCAATGCATTTCATTCCAAGTTTGAATGGAACCCTGATACAATTGCATTAGTTTCAGTTATGTTACTAAATATGTACAATATAATAAAGCAATACCGCATTTCCAGATGTAAAGATCCTGCAATTTTAAGATACAAACATTTTAAAGTGGAGCAGCACATGTAAAAAATGAACACAGTGAATACAGAATCAGCACTGTTCCTTTTGCACCTGTGCTGTTAGCGCACACACAAAAGCCTTTGTTCATGATGACCCACTAAGCCTTATCAAAGATCAGTGTTAGGGTTAATTACTAGAAGCTCATTAGCGCAATAGGCTACTTTAAAAGTTAATTGGCGATTATAGCGCGATGACCGAGGATTGACACTGCAACGAATTTTCGCAAGCGTAGATTATTGCCTCAATTTCAACACAGTAACATCGACGCTTGGAAACAACTGCCGAAATGCATGGGTGCCCGCAGTACGACGTGAACTGCTGTTTCTTGAAGTCGCGGTAAGCTTTGCGCTGGCGATAATGTACCAATCACAGGACAGCCGTAGCTCGATCCGCGACAAGATAAGATAGATAGCTGCAACGCATCCGGCTTCGTCACGTGTCGACAACGCCGGACACGTTCGCTACGCCAGATAAATGAAAAATAGTTACAAGAAAAAAAAGCCTCGAAACGTACGGTGACTTCCCATTATACCGATCGTGGACAAGTCGCCTCTCACACAATATCTTCCAACGAAAACGGCGAAGCCACCAGAGAGTGAAAGCAGCCTGTGTAGGGATGCACTGGTAATTGCTGTACCACACTCGGACCTATTGTGTGCTTATGTTAGCATTGATAAGCGATCCGGTCCGATCTGCATGTCACCGGAACCAGATGCTTGGGCGAGGGCGCTTGCGCGTGCCACCGATCACCACAAGTGGAGATCAGTGGCGCGTGCTAGCGCGAGCTACCGGCAACAACCAATCGGGAACAGGCGTCTAGCAGATGACCAGCATGAGCGCACATAAATTAGCTTACAGGGCAGAATTTGGGGTCGTCGCTTGTTCCGGGCAAGTCCCGAATTCCTGAGGGAACTTGCAAAGCGCAGTCAGCTGGTCGCTTGCGGCCAATGCGACGCGAAGATGGCACGACCACATGCACACGTGCATGACGTGCGAAGCGAATGGCAAAGTCAAATACGACGCATAAAAAATACAAAATAAGGCTAACAATTGTACAGCCAGCATAAACTAACTGGTCATCTTCGCGACTGCTTTCGTGGAAACATAAAAGGGGGAAAAAAAAAAAGACGGCCTGCAACTGCACTGTTCTGCGCAGTCCAGATGCTGATAACGAAACAACGTGGGCGAAACAAATACCGTAATCACGGGTCTACGAGTTATTCTTTCCAATGCTACTTTCTGGCAACCGGCAATAAAGATACAGAAAGTCGTACCAAACAGCAGTTACCGCACGTGTGTACAACCATATGACGATAATTTTGACCGTTCTTGATGCCGAGAGAAATGGCGCTAACAGAGTTAGCACCTTCACACACACACACACATATGCAAGGAAGGGGCGACGAAACTTTCTTGAAAGCAGATTTAACGTTTTCAGCTGGTGGACCAGCCTTCGTCAGAGCACTCTGACGAAGACTGGTCCACCAGCTGAAAACGTTAAGTAAATCTGCTTTCAAGAAAGTTTCGTCGCCCCTTCCTTGCATATAATACGTCGGGTCCAGCGTGAATGACGTTCAAAGAATTCTATATATATATATATATATGAAAGAAAACTAGTCACAGTGAAAAACATAACATTTATTCAGAGCTTTCGGCCGGGGACCGGCCTTATATATATATATATATATATATATATATATATATATATATATATATATATATATATATATATATATATATATATATATATATATATCTTTTTGCACGATATTCCCACTTGCTCTGTTATCAAACGTTAGCTTGTCTAACTTTAAGGGTGACCGCCATCGGCACCTTCAACGGAGACAGGCGTAACTGTCAAACCTGCGCTGTTGCTTCGATGTAAGTACGCGCGGTACAAGAAACATGGCCGGCTATGGTGGCTATAATCAGGTGCACCGAAACAAAGTGCTAACCGCGCTTGCACCGATTGTCAGCATATCAGTTGCCTCATCAAGCAAAGTGTATGACTATTTTCGTAGCACGCATGCACGGAAAGAAGAGCTGCTTGCGCAATTTTTCGACTTAGTGTGCCTGTTGTCAAGTGATTAGCACGAAGTCTGTAGCTGTTCGTATGACCATTATTATTATTATTTTTTTAATCGCCTTCTCTTTAAACCGGTATGCAAAATCCGCGAGTGCACGTCCCTCACCTTACCTTGTGTAACATCGCAGACCTGTTTCCAATGGCTGAAGTTATTTTGTAATGGTATGCGTAGTTGGGCTGAAACAGCAGCTAAAGGGCCCAGTCAACCGAGGTTCACTTAGCGAGAGTCTATGCATTAAATTATCAAAGTGACGCAGTTCAGTGGCTATTACAAATGTGAAAGCTTGGGTACGTTTACTTATACTGATGTTGTTACAGATATATCAATATAATGCAAGTTCCTTAAACTGCCTTTCCCGCAGTGAGCCTGCAACGAATTCAGCATTTTTTTTCTTTTTTTGCAAAATGCGAAATGTTAAGTTCCAAGTGCAACAATATAAGGTGACGTTCACCACATATATGGTATATATATATATATATATATAGTTGAAGGAGTGGTTGCCTTTGGTTGCCGTATAAGTATGAGAGGTGGCACTTCAAGAAAACTTCATTTATTACGTCGGGACCGAAACGTCGACGTAATAAATGAAGTTTTCTTGAAGTGCCACCTCTCATACTTATATATATATATACACACATATATACACACATGGCATGGTCATGGGGACTCTCTAATGGCAACTTAGCTATGTGCTATCTGAAACCTAGTATTCAACGTCAGTCAGTCACACAGAGAGAAGCCCGCAGAAAGCGTATCCTGATGTTTTCTCTTTACGTGACTCTCCTATGCATATGCATTCACATTTAGCTATGTGCCAACTAGCTCATCAAAGTCTTTTTGAAGATGTCTTTTGGACCAACTATCTTTGGTACATGCCAAATTTTGAAGCAGTAAATGTTTTTAGACATCAATTTAAAAAAAATTGTCCAGAAAGATAACGTGCTTCGAAAAGGCTCGAGGAGCAAAATCACAGATTGGGAAAACCAGTTTGTATATATTTGTGGTGCCAAGCATTTTGATATACTTCTTATCTGCGCACTGTCAAACAATAAATGCCTCAAAAAAAGAAAACAAGGTAAATCGAATTGCTGCTAGCATAACGCATGACAGCAGCCACTTATGAGGTTCGCGGTTGCTCTAACAGGCAGTAAATAGTTGACATTACGCTAAGTTAGAAAAGTTCATCCTGTTGCATGTAGCTGTGGCCACGTGAAGACTGGGGTCTGTTTCTGCTCTCACTCCTAAAAAAGAGTTCTTTTTAAAGGAACAGTGAGGGGAGACTGGCTGGCACTTTTCGGAACCTTCCAAATATGGCGCATTCAGTGGGGGCAAGCACCTGAACACACACACAAGGAACGGATAGGTCTCAACAAGCATGTTTCTCCTACACTCACTGCCACATCTGTTTGGCCAATCACTATCACTTGTGCCCCGCTAGCATATCCTCTTATTAGATAATAAAAACCGTGTTTGTACGATGGTAAACATGCTATGACAAGGCACTGCAAAACATAGTGACAATAAACTAAGAGAGTTGCACAGTCGCATACATGTAGTGAATAGAATATTTGAGATATACACTAAGCAGCAGCGATACCCACATGTACAAGTAAAAACATTCTTCTTCTTCTTCTTCTTATCTCGGGTTTAACGTCCCAAAACCACGATATGATTATGAGAGACGCCGTAGTGGAGGGCTCCGGAAATTTCGACCACCTGGGGTTCTTTAACGTGCACCTAAAGCTAAGTACACGGGCCTCAGACATTTTCGCCTCCATCGAAAATGCAGCCGCCGCGGCCGGGATTCGATCCCGCGACCTTCGGGTCAGCAGTCGAGCGCCATAACCACTAGACCACCGTGGCGGGGCTACAAGTAAAAACAATTGGCACACTTTATTGAAGTGCAATAAATGTAACAAAAAATGCTGAAATTATTTAGCAGCTAATTTGCTCACAATAAAACTAAAGGACAATTTTATGTAGTAAGGTTTCCCACAGTAAATAGAGTCCCCAACACTTTTTGTGATAACATTAGAGTACACATAGCTAATTAAATAGTATGTACGCATATCATAAACAATACGCATATCACTAAGAAACTGTTTTGCAAACTTGCAATAAACAAGATGACATCTCCGTTATGCTTTTGTTATTACAGAAGCGTGTGACAATGATTCCGACACTGATAATATGCAATGACGAGACACTAACATCTTGAACTGACTTATAGCAACATGTAAATGCCAGTACGTCGGCCATTATTTGGAACGGTTGTTCGGCCTTTTACTTATTCTGCGAGAGGCTGTACGAATGGGTTGTTCTTTAACACAGATGGGCTACTGAGTAAAATTATCCAGTTCGCTCACACGCATAAATATGCGCGAATTCCATTCGATGCTGGTAAAAAAACAAAACAAAAAAAGAGTACTCGGAGATAGACAGCCAGCAGCAGTACTCGCTGTGCAGCTAAGAAAGACACGAACTTAATGCTACGTCTTTATCGTAGCAACGCAATACGCCATCCCGACATGTAAGCATTGCTGAAGGCTGGCCTGCCCGGGTGCTTTACTCTGTCTCGTCATGATAAAATGCGCAGATGCCACCACGGATAAGCATGTCTACGCAGTAGTTGGCCCGAGACGAGGCAGGGAAAGGCCTGTCACTGGCAAACAGCTGTCATCGGCAGCTTGAGCGGGTGCCTGTGACAGCACAACGAGGCATCAAAAGATGCGCGCTATGGAAACCACGACAGCATTGCCGATAGTGTTGGGATGCTGACGCAAGTGCTTTCACGATGCGTCCTCTCAAGGCCAGACGTCGCGTCGCCAGACTGATACTAAACAAATCAACAGCGGCTCGCATAAACTCGGATCGAAAACCGAAAGCGGCTCGGTTTCCTCGAACGACACGGGGCGCGTGATAGAAAAGAATAAAAGCACTCGCCGTTGAAGGAGACCAGCTGCACGGGCAGCGAGTGCGCTGCGAAGACACGGCCGAAAGGCGTGCTGTCCGGAGTGCTTGAGCCGGACTCTGGCGGCGACTCGGGCGTTCCGAAGCCACTCTGTGACGCCGGAATGCTCAGGGGCTGGCCCGGGTGCAGGTTCAGCACGCTCGACAGGCTGCGCGCCCGAAGCCTGGCATCCGTGCTGCTGGAGGAGTGGTGGGCGCCTGCGAGCAGGGAAGACAGTCCTCCGCCTGCAGCGGCGGTTGCCGCCGCCGTTGCTCCTGTCGTATCACCGGAGCCCGCCGAGACGCGCGGGTTAGACGTAGTCGTGCTCTGTTTGCCGCCCATCCCGTCGGGAGATCGTCTATCGGAGCAGACTGCTGTTGACGCGCACTAGTGCAGGGAGGCGACGAGCAGCGCTCGCTTCTACGTGCATGGCGCGGCAAAGACGCGTAGCGGGTAGGGGTGCTTCTCGACTGCGCTAACGAAACGGCAGTGAGGTGGCAGGTTTAGCATCGGAAACGGCGGCTTCTTCTGATCCATTATTCTCCAGCGAAAGAAGCTGTTCGAACGAAAACTACGACATAGCCCCCTCAGCTAACTGCTGCCATTTTAGCCTGCCGGAAGAACACTGATCCTATTGGTCAACAAGACAGTCAGCTGATCGCCTCAATGCATTGAAAACCTGAAACGCAGCGTGCTTCACGTGTAAATTCTAAAAGAAGAAAAAGGTTCGAATAAATAACTGCAGATACATAAATAAACGTGACATTATTTACATATTATTGCATTAGATATATTGTTCGTTTGTGAGCCACGGCAGCCACTACGGTTAGAGAATGAACAAATCATAACAAAACTGTGTTGCTTGCTGCTGAACCTGGCTGAACTAGTTTACAATGGTTTACAATCGAATCAATTGCTATTATGGATTATCTTGGGAGTATCATGGTTTCATTAGTCGAAGTTTAACATGAACATTGTAAACATGAGTGGTATGTGAGTGGTGAATACCAGCCTACTGAACACTAGGGTGCGCAAGGGTCGGGGGCATTGTCGCCAGTTTCGCCAGTGACAAATGTGCTTGCTGATGGGGCCGTGCTCGTGCGTTAGGAAACAGCTGACGGTGACGCTGGACTTTGGGTTGTCTGGCGCCTTGGCTCCTTAGCATCGCGCTGCTATTGTGCGATGTTGACAATGTGGCTGTCCCTGTAGAGCTCGACAGACGCACTGCTTGCGTTTACACCTTAGTACCTAATTAAGATACGCGCCAATTTGAGTCGCGTTGAGATGTCGGCGTCTCAAGTAGTGCCCGAATACGACGTCAAATTCATTACGACGGAATCATTGGAGGCACCGGTAGTCGGCAACGTGCAAGACGACAGTTCAACTTCTTCCGCATCCAATGGCACTAAAGGTAATTAGCACTCTCGGTTGCTTTCTTCTTATTATTTTTTAAAGCATGCGTCACTTTTGTTACTCGAAGCTCTGTTCGTGAATAGTGTGCAGCAGCGTTTTCTTTATCTCGTTGTTTCAGTGATGTCGTAATACAAAACTGAAGCTGCTGTTTGGTGGGCGTACTGCTGTGATGAGCTTTATCCATGGGTGTCATTGGCGATAGAGAATGCAAACATTTAAGTGCGATTTCAGTTCTAGTAACCCCTGATTGCAACGACTGCCTCTGATATAATGGCCTGTTGGGCGAGTTGGTATTCCATTATCATGAAAACTGCGCAAAAAACGTGAACGAAGGGAGACAAGAACAGCATAAGAGCATCTGATACATGAACAGCTATTATTATTAAGAAATATAAAAGAGGCACTTTAACGTTTGGCTTGGTTTTTTTTCTATGTTACAGTGTTCGACTGCTTTTGGTGCTCTTGTCATGTGCGATGTTCGTATGTCTGGAAGCCGATTCGAAGTGTCATTGTTCTGTTAAGCGCATCGATTAGCCATGTTGGCAAAGAAGCCAGTGCTACTCCACGTGCTTTCCCATTGTTGGTTTTGGTTATCAACGTAATCAAACTAAACTGATAAGGGACAGTCTTGGCTTGACGCTTACTTGTCCAAACGTGCTGGGCAGCAATGTGGATACGGGGATCCCCAATAATGGCACTCGGGTGATAGCATGAGAGGCGATGGCATGAGGCCATACTTAGTGCTTGAGCATGGGACGCCTTCATTTTATTCGACATGTGCGCATTTCTGTGACGAGAAATTCTTTACATTAGCAATGAGTGTCAAAATACGAGCATAAATGCAGGACGTGGCACTTGCCCTAGTTCACTTGATGCTAGTTCTGTGCTGCGTACTGATTGTTTGGTTTTGCAGTAGCAGCATCGGAAGCATACCACTGAGAACCAGGGCTAGTGCCAAAAGAACGCCGTGTCCTGTGACAACCTTCCGCTTCAGATGTCTCGGCATATACTGTGGCAAAGTGTAACTGAAGCTGGTATATAAGAAAAAAGTTACTCTGCTAAATTATTTGCAGTGACTTAGACCTTGGTAACACAACTAATTTTACTTAAGAAGTGGAATGGACCAAGGGGCCTATTTATTCATTAGGCAGAGTGTAATGAAGCCCATGAAAGCAAAGGGGAAATCTTTTTAGTCATAATTGAAGTGTAGTAATTATGACATAAAGGGAAGTGAACTTATGTGGATGAAAAAACAACCTTCCGGCGGGGGGTACCGAATCCACAACATTCTAATTATGCATCTGATATTGAGCTAAGGCGGCAACCGTTACCCTGTCTACATTGTTGGGTATTTCTGTATGTGTAATCTTGGGAGGGCTGGCCATTGCCATTCATAGCCATGGCGAATAATTTAGAACATTCTTTTTTGCGAACTGGCATCATGTAGCAAGCAACACTAACTGGAATTTAAATGTTATAGGTTTGTTCTCCACCAGTGGCAAGATCTTTTCCTCCACGCTAGTTTTTTTCTCTGTATGTCATAATTACTACGCTAAAGACTACAAAAATGCCCCTTTTGTTCTCCCAGGCTTAACCTGTTCGCTTCATTAGAGCTACTTTTAGTCATAGAAACATGCAACAAATTGTAACTGAAGGACATATGTGCGATTACTTGGTTGAATCATAACTAAGGCATAGCTTATTTTTATCAGTATTCAGTGTTTGTACTTTTGTAATGTATTCCCTATCGCACGGTACACACCAACTGACCTTTTTGTGATATGTGCACTTGCTTGTAGGTTGTTGGTAAGATAAACTTGGGAACATTGGTACAAATGTGCTATTCCAGGAGAGATCAAACATGCATGTCCACTTGGTATTTCTATTTGGTCTAATTTTTATTATATATGTTACGTAGGCATACTTAAGCTGCATGGAACTGAAAATTTCATTCGCGGAAAGTATTCCTAGCATGACCAAAAAAAAAAGAGAGAGAGAAATTTACATGTGTGTGTGTGTGTGTGTGTGTGTGTGAGTGAGTGAATGTGGCACCATGGGCATCCTGCTACTGCTTACTGCAGTATTTTCAGACTTTGCATTCACATTCATTCTTACATCCAAATAAAGGCATTTTTTATGCTGTTCCAAAAGAAAAAAAGTGTGAAGGATTGTGCATATGGCCAAACAAAAAATGCTTTAAACATTTTAGCACACTTTCTATTTAATGCAGCAGCTTTAAAACAGTTTCAGATATAAAAGGTTTCCTTTAACCCATATATGCCCAGTGTCCTACATGTAGGACGCTTCTTTGGTGCACTCTAATATCGCTATTTCGTTAGTTGATGACTAGCACCACCTACAGCACATCAAGCAGGTCTCATTCTCAACGTGTGCAAGCCTAGACATTGCTTGCTTTTCATGCTGCCATGTGCCAACCGCTTTCTCTGGGCAAACGTGTGCTTTGTATGAAAGACGTCATGGAGAGGAAGAAGTGCAATGTCGGTGTGCACGTGAAATGCTTCAAGGCTTACCACACCCGCACATAGCACCGGTAATGCCCAGTGCCGTATATGTAGGACGGCTTGAAAAACAGTGTTGTGTTTACCTGGTAGTAAATAAAAAACTTGTGCTTTCTTTTGAGGGTAGAAGTGCACTTTTTGTGAAAAAAAAATTTTTGTCATTTTTTCTGAGTTTGGGCATATATGCATTAAAGCATTTCTACCAAAGACTTCCATTCTATAAATGAAGGAAAAAAGATGACTTTTCTAAGGGCTCGTTTTTCTTTGTTACACACAATGTTAATTGTGTGGGCGAAAGTGGACGAAAAGATAACTTGCCAGCGGCAAGTTATCTTTTCTTCCACTTTACTTTCTTCACATTTATACCCTAATTACTACATATAACATCCTCTATACTGTCGTTGGCATTATTGTCTGTTAGTTCTAATTAATATTGTGTCTAACAAAGAAAAACGAGTCCTTAAAAAAGTCGTCTTCTTTCCTTCATTCATAGTGAGGGTCTCGTTCTGGCAGACTTGATGCCTTCAAGTAGTGTGCGAGGGATTATTGGTCAGCTGCCAGCTCGTAAAAATATCACGTAATACATGATGCCAACAGGCAGAACAAGAGTGTTCCACACTTGCCGCCATGGCTGTGATCGGCGCCGACTAACACTCCTTGGTTTAAATGCACATATATACCCCATAAAGTGGACGGGAGGATGACCGCCGCTGTAGCGCAGTGGTAGAGCATCGTACGCGTTATTCGAAGGTCGCAGGTTCGGTCCCTGTGGGCGGCAAGTTATCTTTTCGTCCACTTTACTTTCTTCACATTTGTATTCTAATTACTCTAAGTAACATCCCCTATACTTTTGTTGGCTTTTGTTAGTTCTAATTAATATTCCATTCTACAAGTAATACAAGAATATAACAAAAATAGCATAGGAAAGAAGTTAATAAATATCGTAAACTCCAATCCGAATAAATGAGATCTTAAATAGCATCTACTTAGGCAAAATATGGGTGCAGTATAGGGGCCCTGCAACACTTTTTCGGCATGGTCAGAAAACGCTGCCGATCAGTAGTAGAGTCTCCCACCAAACATTATAGCACAGCACGCGGCCTGGGATTCACAATAAATTCTCAGTCAGCTGAAAATTGCTTCCTCTTCTCTTGACAAATGATGCTATTTACTCAAAATCACGGTATCATTGACTCGTTTCACGCAAGTGGCGCCGCGGGAGGCCACCACTTGGCGTACTTTCAGTGCGATCGTGCACGCGATTGCACTGTAAGTATGGCGCGCGTTCAAAGAAAAGAAGAAAAAAATTGACCGCGTCTCTGCGTGCTTGAGTCCTCCTCCTCTATGATGAATCGCTGCATCTGGCTCATAGCGTCGCATTTTCAGCACCGCCTAAGGAACACTAGGGTCCTTAGAATTATGTATCTGTGTATTTTCTAGTAAAGGAACACACCACCTAATACTTGCGTATTGATGTTGCGCCACAGATATGCGTAATATTTGCTTTTTGATCGACAGTGTTCACAAGTATGAACAGGCGGACCAAAATATCTGCATTGAAGTATCCCAAGAAAGACCATAGTCTTTAAAAGTGCTCAAGGTCACGAGGCGCGCGTGACATACCTTATTCCCCTGTATCATCCCTCCCTGCTTAGCTTCCAGCGCTTTCGTGGGGACGAGAGAGGAAAGCAATTACAGCGTGCGACAAATCTTTGTAACTCTGCTTGTAAATTCTAAAAATTTTTGCAGCAGTCGGTGAGGCAATTAGCTCCTTTAGTGAAGCAATTCTATGGCCACTTCGAAAAGTGTTGCATGGCCCCTTTAAGTTTCCTCATGTGATATCTGTAAATAGGACAATGTCTGCATATCTTTAGATTAGCATAACTTCTGGATTTCTCATGTTTTTTTTTTTTTCACACTGCCGGGTTTCTGAAAAAACAAAATTGTATTTTTGACTACAGTAAAACCTCGGTGATATGAATCTCGCAGGGTTACCAAAAATATTCGTATCATCCGAAATTCGTATCACCAGAAAACGTAAAATTAGTATGCGACAAAAGAAAGTTGGCATACGTTTTGATTTAGTGTATCTGATGGTCGCAGCGACGTCATGAATGCCTCTGAATGATTGCCAGTAAAGTTTTTAGACGTCAAGGATCATACTTGTACTCGTAGATATACGGTGCATGCGCGCTTGTGTAATTATGAACCAGATGTGTTGTGCCCCGTGACCGCTAGTAGCCCCCTATCTTACTACGCTTTTAGGGGCGAAGCTCCTCTTAGTCTAACCTTGTCACGCGTCCGGCGTAAGGCGTAACCGGCAGTACCTCCCGAACAGTATCTCCCATCACCAATCCTTTGCAAACTGCCCACTACTTCGTCTTTGAAAACATCCCACTATGATCCATCACCGATCCATTACTTCACCGACCATAAAGCCGTTATAATGAAGGGGGAATGGAAGCCACCTCTGCAAACTGCCCACTACTTCGTTTTCGCAAACATCCCACTACGACCCATCACCGATCCATCACTTCACCGACCATAAAGCTGTTATAATAAAGGGGGAACGGAAGCCACGTCTAGCTACCACTTACGATTAATAAAATTTCTTGTATAAATACATACAATGTTTGTCACGTCTTTGAGGATGTACTGGGCTATTGTTTTGATTACTGCTGGGCGAAACCACTGAAGATTTCATGGTGTACTTCGCCCAAGATCTTCATCATTCACCCGTGGATGTGCTGTGAATTTTTTTTTGCGTGACACCATAGTACTGCTGCGAAAGTGGCTTAAGAAGCCCTTTGCACACGATAGATAGAAGCCAAGCTCCTTTGCCAAGACCGTCCACTTCGTCTCTTGGAGTCTTCGTCCACCTTTCATAGGACTTCATAACAGACCCGCAGCCCAAGTTTGTCTTGTTTCATAGAAAGTCTGATTGCGGGGACATGGCTTGCATCGACGTGGCAAACACGTGTTAACACAGTACAAACACGCTGCTGCCTCGAGCACAGGAACACGCGTGAACGCGTCGGAAAAAAAAAACGCGACATCAACGTCATCTGTAATCTAAATGCGAAGGTGCATAAAGGCCTCCAAGGTTCGCGTGCACTATCTCAGAGGCAGTGGCGCACCGTTGATGGTCGCGCAGAGCGCATGCCCGCGCCTGCGCGACGCTGCCGCGTCTTCTGCGACAGTGCGAGCTAACGTACGTTCGTATCAAACGTCGCGGGGTGCAAATCTGTTCGCAACAACCAAACTCCAATACATTGCAGGCTAATGGGCCTTGGCTGGGACCACAGAAAAATTCGTATCACCCTGAAATTCGTACGAGCCGTGATCGTATCACCGAGGTTTTACTGTAGTCTGTACTGTGTGCGTAGAATTAGCCATTGTGATGTGATGATGTGATGATTAGCCATTGTATTGTGATGAGTAGATATCTGATATTTTGCAATGTTTCCTCCAGGTTCTTCCTGGATCTCTGCTGTTTTTCTCATCATCAATGCTGCTCTTGGAGCTGGTTTACTGAATTTCCCACATGCCTTTGACCAAGCTGGAGGCATAGCAGTGGCTCTCTCTGTGCAGGCAGTATGAGTTTTATGAAAAGTGTCAAGTATAGATATATATGCATTTTTTGACACCATACAAAGCTACTGCATTGAAAAGTCATTAATATCCATAGCATACTTACTTCACTGGCTTTCTGTAAAGTCTCGTAAAACATAGTAGTTTAAACAAACTGTTTTTGTATCTTGATGTCCTTTAATTATGTCGTGTTTAGCATTGATGATTAAAAGAAATGTTTCGCTTCACCTTCTAATTTGACATTAGCAGAGATCTTTGTAGCCATATTTCAGTTGACAATTTACACCCCTTTCTTGGTTTTCTTTTTTTTTTTTCACCCGCCCTATGACTTTATTCAGCTCCAAATATTCTCACTTGCCGAAGTTCACTTTTGTTGCCTCTACCTCAATTTATGTGCATGTCTGCCCCCACGTCCGTGTGTTACTGTTGGATATTTCAATAAACGAGTTATTGATTAACTTTCAGAGGTTACACACCTAGCCGAGGCAGTGAATTAATTTTTCTCCTGTTCCCTTCCTGCACCACTCCTATTGATAACGGACCTGCCACAGTGGTCTAGTGGTTATGGCGCTTGACTGCTGACCTGCAGGTCGCGGGATCGATTCCCGGCCACGGCGGCTGCATTTGCAATGGGGGCGAAAATGCTTGAGGCCCGTGTGCTTAGACTTAGGTGCACGCTAAAGAACCCCAGGTAGTCAAAATTTCCGGAGCCCCCCACTATGGCATCTCTCATAATCATTTCGTGGTTTTGGGATGTAAAACCCCACAAATTATTATTAATATTACCTATTGATAACAGAACAAGTTAGCTACGTTACAGTGCCAAGTGCAGCTTTGATACGCATTATATACTGTTTAAAGTATCGGATAACCCTCTCTTTTTAAAATAAATTCATCTGATATTATGTAGATTGCTACCTGGTCACATTGTTTACATTTAAGTGGAAGATTTTAAGGAGTAAAATATAGAAATAACAAAAATCTTCATGAAGGGAGACATGGTGCATTATCCAATTTGGTGCAGCCAAGACACTTATATTTTTGCACACCATAACAGTTTTTTACCTTTTTAATCAATATATTGAAATCAAACAGCAGGAGAGAAATATTTTTATTGCTGTCAGTGTGCTCATTTTCGATGTGTTTGTGCTTTAAGGGAGTATTGTAGGGTAAATCGACCAAAAAACGATTTGTTGATTTCATAATGAAAAAATAATACACACTCTGAGGAGCAAAACCGCACAGTGACGAGCGCGTAGGAGCGCTTGAAGCCATTTAAAAATGGTGCCAAGAACCGCACCTCCTGGCGGATAAGAGTGTTTGTTTACATGTTGTTTTGCATCATTGTTTCTGCATCTGTGTACTTTTAAAGGGACACTAAAGGCAAATATTAAGTCGACGTTGATTGTTGAAATAACAGTCCAGAAACCTTGTAGTGCTACTTTTGTGCCAAGGAAGTGCTTATTTTGAAATAAAATCACGTTTTAATGGTTTGCATCGCGTTAGCGCACTTCAAATCACCCGCCTGAAAGCGGTGTTTCTCACGTGACTTCTGCTGTGCCCAACGTTGCCCACCTTTACTGCGCGGTGGCGTGCACTGCCACCGTGTGCCATTCGGGCATCCGGCAGCATCACATGCATGCAGCATTTTGTCGAATTTTCTGCCAGAGCGACTTTCACGAGCGCGCAAAACACACGCAGCAGTACGCGATACCAAAACTACCACTGAGACGCGACCCCGTGAGCGAAGCAGGGTGCCGGGCGAAGCGCAGTTCGGCGAAAACGGAACCTTTGAACCACGCGTGCTCTTCCCCTTGGCAACGCCAAAGAGCTTCTTTTTTCCATGAATCAAACAGAAACAAACAAGCAGCATTTTATTACGTCTCTTGATGCGCGGAAGGTTCTTTTTTTATTGCAGCTAGTTTGATTACGAGTGATTAATTGTAGTCGAACTCTCTCACATCATCGGGATCATTTCCAAAATGTGCCGCTCGTGGTGCTCATCGTGTGATACATTTAGCTTAATTTCTCGGTAAGTAGGGCAATGCTGTATATAATATTGCCGTTTCAGATGTTGTCATACATTGAGCTTTCACTCTGACATAAATTATTTGCCTTTAGTGTCCATTTAAAAAATAAATATGGCTAGATCTGTTAAACATATCCATTTCCTGCCATTTTCATAAGTTTTGATTGAAAATTTTCCACATGGGATCTTTTGTAGCGTAATCATTGGTTTATATTATGTGCACTTTCCACATGTGTGTTTAAACATAAAAGTGCGTTTTTTTCATGACCACTTTTCTTTAAAATTTTCCAAGCTTGATGTACCTTTTCTGGAAAGCCTAAAACTTTAATTAAACTGTGTGATTTATAATTAAGAAAAACAAGATTAATTGGAAAGTCTTTATTATGGCGCATGACAAGTAAGGACGGTATTTTTTTTTTCTTGTGAGATAAATGTAGAAATTCGTTCTTTTAGCTAGGGATTCATGCCACTACCATGTGGAATTAGTATGCAAAATTTCACGATCATACTGTTGTTTTCTTTTTGAGAAAAGGTACATTTAATTTTACACCCCAGCCAAAATTTGGTGCTGAAATATAAATAAGTAAGAAAGGCTACTGGGTAAAATTTGCACATTGTAAAGGCCAAAAGCTTTCTTATTTGACACGAAAGATTTGACAATAAAATATGGAACAGTTCCTGAAATATAAAGCTGAAACTAAGACGACCTACTTGCCCTACCATACTCATGTTTTATGTCAAGACATATTAGTTGCGGTGTGTAACGTGAAAATTAAAATTTTAGGCTAACCATTGGTGTTTTGGATGCAAGTAAAGCATCAATAATAATTGCTCGGACAGTTCTTAAAAGTTTACATGTCAAAATCCAGAAAGCATCTTGAAAATTGTGATTTGAAAATAAGTTACGAATTTTATTGGAAGTATAGCTTGATGATTAAGAGTATCTGACACAAAATATGCTCTTTTATCAACGTTTCCAGTCTCTCTTAAAGTGCCCTGCAACACTTTTTCAGCATGGTCAGAAAATGCTGCCGATCGGTAGTTGAGGCTCCTGAGAACATGCGAGTCAAACATTATAGCGCAGTGCGTGGCCTGGGATTTACAATAAATTTGCAAAGTCAGCTAAAAAGCGTTTCCTCTTCCCTCGACAAAAAATTATGCTTACGGTGTCACAGGCAGGTTCCACGCCATTGGCTGATTTGAACATGGCGCGCTCGGTAGTTACTGCAGCCGCCGCAAGAGGCCGCAACTCGCCCGCGCGCACGCGTTCGCACTAAAATGACATCACACGTTCGAAGAAGAAAAAAAAATGTGTTCAAGGTCACGAGGCACGCATGAGGTACCTTCTTCCCCCGTGCCATCCCCCCCTGCTTACCTTCCAGCGCTTTCGTCGGGGCGAGAGAAGAGAGAAAGCAATTACAGTGTGCGACATATCTTCGTAACTCTGCTTGTACTAGACTGATTCTAAGAATTTTTGCAGCAGTCGATTCGTGAGGCAGTAAGTTTCTTTACTGAAGCCATTCCATGGCTACTTGGAAAAGTGTTGCAGGGCCCATTTAACGCTTTGCTGTCCGTGGGAAAATAGGCCAATTTTGGGTACTCTAGTAAACAATTTTTCTACTGCCACAGAATATCATTGATACTCTAATATATGATATGAACTTGTAGAACAAGAAATGCGCTTTCTAATGGTATTAGATTTAAGCAAACATTGCTAAAGTATTTTCCGAAAAAAAAAAAAAAACTTTAATAGGAAAATGTTTGACAAAAACGAGAACACTCTGTAAAAAGATCAATGGTGCCTTGCACCAATTGAACAAAAAATAAATTTTGAAATATACATTTTAACCACGAATGCCATATCCATTATCCCTGCAAATATAAGCATTTTATCTAGTCGTTATTTAGATACGAAAGAAAACGTTAGCCCTAGTGGCTATCGTGCCACCGTGCAATGCAGTTACGTGATGCGGCGAAGCACAGGTTTGCGCAGCATGTCTCGCAGAAAACTTTCGTTTCCTGTGTTACTTTTGCTCAAGAGTGTGCATTCATGCATATTTATTAGTTGAGCTGCACATCCAGGCAATTATTTCTCAGGTTAAGAAGACCATGAAGAAATCGATGGCTCCGACGAAACGCCACGTGGCATTATGGAGCGCAATGCCGAGGTCCACTCTGGGTCATTTTCGCGCGCTGAACTCCATAAATTCAGCAGCCGGTGGCAAGTGGTCCCGCCCAAGCGATGTTGATACCTCGCAGATTAGAACTGTGACACGCCAGATATCCGAACGGAGCGTGGCAGCGACAACTCGATTCGGAAATCAAAACGAAAGTTACCGGCAGATACCTGTAGACGTTCCGCGGCTGTTTGACGCACTTTCGCTGTCTGTGCCGCTGCCAACATAAAAAAAAATTCTCAGACTCGCTGGAATCCGCCAAAATTTGCCGTTTCCGAGAGGCAGGGGCGCGCGATGTCGACGCCATGTTTAAGCTACAAGCGCTTGGTCCTCTCGACTTAAGTGGCACTTCAAAGCTCTCTCCGCGGCGGAAAAAATAAACGAATACGGGAAACTGGAAAAATGGCTCCTGTTTTACAAGATGGATGATGTTGGCTGTCCGTAAGCACTCCTAGCGTGGCAGAATTTCAAGTTGAAAACTATCGATAGCGGGTTATCGATGGGTATAGGCGTGGACAGGAAAGTGTTAAATTAACCTATTCAAGAGTTAATACTATGTATATGTATTTGGCAGCAGAAATATTAGTCGGTGACCTCCATGGTATGCAGAAAATCTGTGGCTTTGCAAATTTGTGCACAGGGAACCTTTTGCCCATTGCTGTTTGTGTATGTTTGCTTTCTTTTGGAAAGCAGTGTAGTGCGTATGTGAACTGCACATAAAATGAATTGCCCATGTCACAGGTGCTGCTTCTTTTTGTGGTGGGAGCCCTGCTTGTGCTGGCTTACTGTGCCAGGCAGCATGATTGTGCCACTTACCAAGAAGTGGTGCTGCGTGCATGTGGGCCACATTTCTGGAGCTGTTGCTCACTGGCTGTGGCACTGTACTGCTATGGCACATGCATCACCTTTCTAGTCATTGTAGGGGACTTCTCAGATCGCAGTGAGTACTTCTTCAGCTACACTTCGTAGCCGTAGTGATAAGGGGGGAGCTACTGCAGTGCTCATAGGACGAGGGAATGCGAGGGATTATTGGTCAGCTGCCAGTTTGTAAAAAAAACGCCAGGCCTGCGATGAAACCGCAGCACAGTCACAGCGAAAGCTGGAAGAGCGGCGTTTCTAGAGCCCGTTGTAAGCTATCTTGGGGCTACAATACAAGTAGACTAGAAAGGTACCCACTACGCCATAAATCACAATTTTTGTGAAGTTGGGAAGCACCTACTAAGCCATTATTCGTCATTCTGCGGAGAAGCGAGGCACCAGCTACACGTCTGTAGGGCATTATGTGCACTTTGTTGACGCGACGACTGATGACGATGAAGAATTATGGCTCAGCCCTTTGTAATGGGTTGGGAGCTTTAAACGGCCCACCAGTTATGTAATTTGCATTGGGTGACGCCCGCTCGCTATTTCCCTCTCCCGTCATGCTGTATAACATACGTTGACGTGGGAGAGAGACGGGGGGGGGGGGGGGGGGCAGAACTTACTGAGACCCCGAGGAAATGGATCATGCGCTCATGGGCTTCCTTGGCAACCAATCCAAGTGCACTTGCGAGGAACCCACTACGCTATAAAGCATTGTAATTTTACTGAGACCCCGAGGAAATGGATCTGCGCTTATAGGCTTCCTTGGCAACCGATACAAGTGCACTTGCGAGGAACCCACTATGCTCTAAATCATTCTAATTTTTGAGAAGTAGGGCAGCAGGCACTGTGCCATTTTTCTTCATTTTACGGAGATCCGTGGTACCTGCTAAACGCATGTAAGGCATTGTGCACACTTTGTTGATGCTGTGCTTGATGACGACGAAGAATTATGGCAGAGATCTTTGTAATGGGTTGGAAGCATTTCACAACCTACTCGTTGCGCAATTTGCATTGTGTGACGCCTCGTTACAGAATTCGTGTTGTGCGACGCTTGGTGCTTATTTTACTCTTCTACCACGCTATATTGCATATGCTAATGTGGTTCCTTCCCGACATGAAGCCTGTATAGGACCTTTTTGCAAAGCAGTTTCAAGCACCGGCATGGCTCAGAGGTTGAATACTGGGCTCCCACGCAGAGGGCCCAGGTTCGAACCTCGTTCCATCCTGGAGTTTTTTTCTTATTTCGTTTTTTTTCTTATTTCGATCGATACTGGTTACGGACACCGGCGGCGGCGGCGGCGGCGGACAAATACGGCGCCAAAAACGGCCGGTGAAATGATCTCATAACAGCTTTCGCTGTAAAAGATCACGTGCTACGTGACGCCAAGAGGCAGGAAAAGTGTTCCACACTCGCCGCCATGGCTGCGATCGGCGCTGACTAACACATCTAGATTTAAATCCACATATATACCCTATAAAGTGGACGGGAGGATGACCGCTGCTGTAGCTCAGTGGTAGGGCATCGGACGCGTTATTCGAAGGTCGCAGGTTCGGTCCCTGCCGGCGGCAAGTTATCTTTTCGTCCACTTTACTTTTTTCACATTTATATTCTAATTACTACAAAGAACATCCCCTATACTTTCCTTGGCATTATTGTCTGTTAGTTCTCATTTAATATTGTGTCTAACAAACAAAAACAAGCCCTTAAAAAAGTCACCTTCTTTCCTTCTTTGTTAGCACGTATTTCCCAAACTGAACTTTTATAAAAAAAGCTTTGAACTTGCTCTGACAGTGTTCTTTGTGAACAGAAAATTAAACAAAATACAGAGAGACTAATTATGAGCAATAGTAGAAGCAATCAACTTGGTGCACATGCTGCCCCACCCTGGTTCTGTTCTGGTACAAAAGAATCCCACTGTGTTCTGCTTTGTAAGCTTGTAGTGCAATTCGTTAGTCGAAAATGGGTGATATTTGTGCAGGTAACCAATGGCACATTTAAAACATTCCTTCTGCCTTGTCTAAATGCACTGTTACATAGTGTAGGCACTATATTGTCAAATTTACTTGTTTTTATCATAGAACTCTTGGGAAATTGCATAAACATTTCCTCATGTCACTTTCAATAATTTCCTGCAGTACTCAGCTGTATGAATATTGAAATATCGATGTGAATATTTTAACTAATCTCTTGCAATATTTATCTTTCAGTTTTTGCATCTTTGTACGGGCCAAGTTACTGCATTCACTGGTTTATGCACCGGGACTTCATAATTGTCACCACATCGATTGTTCTCATCCTCCCAATGTGTTTTTCACGGAAGATTGATTTTCTCAAGTACCCCAGGTACTGGGTTCTTCTGAAAGACTTATATAGGCATTACTTCAGGCTACTAGATGTTGGTATTGCTGTAACATAGTTTGATAAAATGCTAAAACTGCTGCTTGGGTGTGTTGGTTCATGATTAAGATAGATTTACCAGCGCAAAAAGACGAAATACTTAAGAAGGAACTCACACACACAGCGTTGAACATACAACTGATTTATTACTTCGAACATTTCTTACATTTCATTTTAGGTTTTAACGTTTTATATCTTATTTATCTTTCTTGTGTGGCTGCCTTGGCTTCTCTGGCTTTAACGTGTTTGAAGCAGCAATTATCCTTTACACCTCTTTCATATATCGGGGGTGTACTTTGTGATTTAAGAATTTTCGACTGCGCTGTTACCTTTGGTTGATTGTCTTTTTCGGCAAGCAGTTGCCGCGTGGTTTTTCATCGCTTCTTTTCATCATGTTATCTTTCTGTTGTTTCAACGTGTGCCTTGAAAAAGGCTTTGCGTTCGAAGTAATAAATTAGTTGTGAGTTCAGCACTGTGTGTGTGTGTGTTCCTTCTTAAGTGTTTCATCTTTTTGCGCTGGTAAATCTATCTTGATAAAATGCATTGCATTTTATGAAAAAGCTACCATTGGACACTCTTCACCAACGGATTGCCTGCATATAAATTATTGCCCAGAGTGTTACATCATAGTTGGTTTTTGAGTTTTATTTAGGTAGTACTAGAAGGTGAGCATGGAGTTTGGAATAATGAAGACCACTCTTAAGGGGGGATGCGGGACTGAATAGTCAACTTTTGAACTGCTGCACTAACTTTGATGAAAATTTTGGGGAGGTCTTATCTGCTTGTTATTAAAACATATTCCAAATTTCAGCACTTTAGCAGGAATGCAAAAAAACCTATGGTTGTTATGACCAATCATGTATGCCAACTTAAAAAAACTATCATTTCAAAAATAATGAAAATGTACTAATTGTTTATCATTAGATGCTTTCTAGATGGTTTGAAGTGCAGGATAAGGCCAGTCATATTTTTTATCAAGTTTTTGTAAAAATGTCGCGACTCTAAAAGCGAAGACAATTTTTTTCGTTGTCACTGCATGTCAGACATCTGAATTTTATCTTGTGTTATAAAATACTTGGGGATCAGAAAAGTACTTTATCTTGTTCCTGACAAAATTTCGGTCTAGAAACAACCTTGTAAGCATTGGCAAAGCAGTTTGGAAATGATAGTTTTCCTAACAGGCTCATTCTTTCCAAAAGTGCAAACTGAGAAAAATGAGTTCAAATATTTCACAGCAAGCTGTATACAGTGAAACCTCGGTGATACTATCACAGCTCATATGAATTTCGGGGTGATACGAATTTTTCGTTGGTCCCGGCCAAGGCCCATTGGCCTGCAATGTAATGGAGTACGGTTGTTGCGGACCGATTTTCAGCCAGCGACGTTTGATACGAACGTACGCTACCGCCCAGGTACGAAGAGGTGCTGTCTGCGCTGTCACGGAAGACGCGCCAAGCACGTGTGAGCGCGGGAACGCAAGCGTGGGCATGCGCGCCGCACCGCCAAATCGTCAGAATCACGGTGTCAGAAAAACGCTTTTCTTACGGCCAGAATAAACCTTCAGAAACGCGTCATTGCCTCCGACATTGTGTGCGTAAATCTTTGGGGCTCTTATGTGCCTCCGTGTGCCTTCGCGTTTAGATTACAGAGGACATTAGCGCCATGCTTTTTTTTTTCTAACACGTCGACATGGGCTGCTGTCGTTGTACTGTGTTTGCACGTGCCTGCCTCTTGCATCAGATATCCTATGAAAGGTGCACGAGGACCGAAAGAAGGTGAGGACGGTATTGGCGAAGGAGTCAGGCCTCACAACGTCAACATGCGCGACCGTTTAGGTTGTACTTGTGCGGGCACGGCCGTAAATCTCCCAAAAAACATCCCCAACACCTCCGCAATAACAAAATCATAACACAGGACCGTGGTTTTCTAATTTTGTGACCTTGATCCATCGCGTCAAAGCGCTTCTTTCGCTGCAGTACTGCGGTGTCATGCAAACAAGCATACTAAAATCACAACACACCTTGTTTATTAATTAAATACGCGCGTACGGGCCGTATATTTACGAGTGCTGGTATGATTGCCGACATCTCAAAACTTAACTGACAATCATTCAGGGTTTTTCTTTTGTCGCATGCTAATTTTTCATGCTTTCTGGTGATACGAATTTAGGATGATACGAATATTTTCTGTGGTCCCGTGAGATTTGTATCACCGAGGTTTCACTGTATTTTGATGGTCAAAATAAATTAATCAAAGTGACCTGCTGCATAAGTAGGGCCTTCATCAACATAACGCTGTTCTGTGACAATTGCATCCAATTGTCTTCATTTTGTCGTAGCTTTCGAGCTGTGATTGTGTTGGTCACAACACGTGTTGGTCACAAAACGCACCACTCGCTGATCGCAACGAACTCTCAGGAGAAAGAACAGATAAGCCGCGTAACACACAAACACAGCATGAGTAATCAGAATTGATGCGAAACCAGCTGGGGATGGTCACGTGATATGTTTCCACCAATTAGAGCTTCGGTTCCAGTCTACCAGCGACTCTGCTTTCGCCACCGTTAAAAATACGCATTTTTAATTAATTTGTTTGTCCTCTAGTTTACTCTCAACAGAAGGTCTTCCACGACTAAAAGGCGCGAAAAGCAAACGTTCTAACATGTGGGCATTCGCTTCGTGTTTGGCTTCTTGCCCGCTTTGCAGCCGTGTCTTCAAAAGGACGTTTCGGACACTCTTTCGACAGCAAATGCGTGCCACCGTCTTGTGAAAAGAATTCATTTTATTCTTTTCTGCTGCACAGATAACAACCAAACTTGGTGAGCATGTTCATTAATGAACCTTCAATTCAAAATAACTCAAATTTGAAAATGCATATTTTTCACAAAAATAGTTTTTTTAGCCTGGCATCCCCCCTTAAGAAGGGTCTATTAGTGCACTGTCCAAGTGGCAACACTCAGGAGATGCCTACACAAATTCCATGTGCATTTGTCCAAGTTCTACTTTGTTTCTTTACATATGTTTAAACTAACTTTAGCCCTCATTGCTTTGTTCAACTGGTTGGTCACATTAGTCTGGTACTAATGATTGTTCCTGTAAGGCTTGACATAGGTATAAATTGGAAATTGAAGGAGGACATTAAACATAAAAGAAAGACATCTGGTTCATTTACGTTAACTTATACTATAGACAATAATAGTACCTTAATGTTACTGGGGCAACCATAGGAAATTGGCTTCTTCCTTATGCTGGGAGGTGTCTCTGGGCGTAGGGGGTTCACCATAGTGTAAGGTGGCTTTTCAAAATATTGCATGCTAAATGTTTTTCTTTTTTCCTAAGCGTGCTACACATACAACCTGTTAATATAGCAGTATGCTGCATGGCTACAGCAGGTAGGCCTAAACGTTGTAGCACTCGTGTTGCTGTGGCTGCATAAAACACTTTTGGTTGGATTTTAAGGTCTCCCACCAGGATTTGGTATTCCCCAGTGAAAAGCGCATCATGTAGATCACGCTGTGGCCATGAAATGACTGCAGCTTGGGAACGCAGCTGAAATTTCAAATGAAAGCTTGCTCATCCTCGTTCTTACAGGGGCCCTGCAACACTTCAACACAACCAGAAAACGTTGATCTGTAGTCAAGGCTTCCGTGAACATGTGAGCCAAGTACTGTAGGGCTACTGCAGCAGAGATTTTACAAGCTTTGTGTCAAAAACAGCATAAAATCTCTTACTACTCATTTGCGATAGTGTCACCAACTACGTAGCAAACAGGTAGGTATTATAGATATTAGCTGATTTTATGAATGGTGCACCGCGCCAGTGGAGGATCTCGTATGTTACATGCCACGTTGTGTATCTCCACCTCGCAAGCAACCTGCAGCACTGCTAAAGCTGTAAGGTGTAAGCCAGCCACATGGGTGCGCAGCATAATGTAGGTAGTTCCAGACGTACTACCTTACAGCGACATGTCATACATTAATCCCACTTTGCATTGATAAGTTGTACTATATGTTTATTAATTAATATGAAGGAAATTAGCAATAAGCATGATTATGCAGCAACCAGCAATCGCCCGTAGAGACGCAACCATCCACTTCGATTTGAACTCTCACTTGCTTCTTGCCCATTTCCCTAACAGCCCAAAAGTTATCTACCATCGTATTGTCATCTCGTGCTGAGAACACTCATTAGGTATGTTTTGTCATGATCGAGATAAGCTGTCACTGCTGCTGATGCTAAACACCAGGAATTTGAGAATGGCTTTTGGAAGTGTTGCAAAATAGTCATGAATACGTTGCTGTCAAAGTGTCGGGACAGTAATTTAAAGCAAATACAAGTGTCTGTTGAAAACATTTGAGCCGCACGGTGCATGACTTGATAAATTCGAGGTGGAAGGCACATGCTTCGAGCCGATCATGGCTTGACTTCAGTAAATTATCCAATGCAGGGGAGGTACTGCGCATTCCAGAATGAGATGGAAGTAACTGGCTGTGCAGTTTGGTTCCTAACTGCCACGAACTGATGGCAGTAATAAATTTTTATTAGAAAACCCCCTTAGTATTGCACAGTCTTTGCGAATGACTTCAAAAGGTTCTTTATTGTTTTAAGCATCTCGGAGAACAAACAGTAATGTCATATTGAAACAATACAATAATGTTGTAGCTGTAGAGCTTTTAAATGACCTGGACTGGTGGTTATATGGTTTTCTTGGTTCTTAATGTGTACTTTAAATAAGATGTAGCAATGATTTGAATTACCCCTAGTAAGTATCGTAACAAAAAAAAAAAACAAACTGAAGAAATGCATGAGGGACAGCCATGTATTAGTTCAAAAATATGGGCAAGCTCTGATCATATTTGTCTGTTATGGCATTTTAGATGCTAAACTTAAATGTAAAATAATCACCTTTCTGCCATTTGTGTTCAGATTAACCAGCCTGCTTATCTAGAATAGCAGTCTGTTATTACCCCAATTATAGTGGTTAATTTTACTCGGTGCATTCTGTGATACTTTTATTGCAGTATGTTCGGTGTGCTTGCTGCCCTTTATCTGGTTCTGCTGGTCGTGGTGCAATACTTTGTTGGGGACTGGAAGTCGCCTGGCACCAGAAGCTCTCCCAACACTCTGGAGGATGTCTTGACTGCTGTTCCAGTAGTATGCTTTGGCTATCAGGCAAGTCAACCACTTCCTGATGCTCTTGGTTTATGGACTGTCATATTTAGAACCTTGCTTGATTTAAGATGTCTCTTTTTTTTTTTCTATTGTCATGCTTCTATTTTCATGACATCAGTGCTCGTCTTTTATTTTTGTCTTCCTTTTCTGTTTTTACAAGCCTCTGCTCACAGTTACACTGGTACATTCCAGAAGTGAAATTTATTAATTAAGCCAATGAATAAACTTTTTAATGTTTCTAACTCTTTCGTGAACATGAGATATTTTTTCTGGTCAAATTGTTAAGTTTATAGTATATCATGCCTAGGGGACATTGCCAAAGTGTAGTGACAGTGAATAACAAAACACTGCCTGAAATATGAGTTCGCAAACTCTATTCGGTGAACACACTAGGAATACTCGGGTCTCAATGATAGCACCAAGCACAGTCATTGGTCATCGAGTCTAATCGGCTTGAGTTCATCCACTGTTTACGCGTCACTGCTAGGTGATGTGTAAATAGTGAACAGCCTCTTGCTTCTACTTTCTTACAAAGGAGAAGTAAGGGGTCCTTTTCACACCAGGAGAGTGAAGCAGAGCATTCCTTTCAAGCTGGGTGTTTTAGCTGTAGTGATCTTGAGATATCTGGAGGCTGGCACTATAACTTTTTACGATAAGGTGTAAAAAATGCATGGAGTTGACATTGCAGCAAGGAAAAATCTAATCTTTATCAATATATTGAGTTATCAGAGTTCAAGTTAACGAGGTTTACTGTAGTGTGTACTTGTATTCCTGCCATCTGACCAATAAACTGAATGGTTGCTTTATTGTGTGTTCTGCCCTATCACCTTCTTTTTCTTAGTTTTGTGCAGTAAAAAAGAATTTCCCTGCTTGGAAAAATTACCAGGTCTTAAGGGCACAGGGTAGGCACATGTATTTTAAGGCTTCTTTAAGACCCCCTTTTTTTAGAAACTGCTATAGGTAAAGCGTTCGGGTTTGTTTCACTTTCCGTGCGGTGATTCGGAATGAGGACAAAGCTTACTTGCTGAAGTGCTCGCACAAGTGCTCCCGGTCTAATTTCTGTTAGTAGCCAAAGTGTGTCGATTTCCAATTGTACTGCGCTTTCTAAACAGTTTCTTTGGTTTGTCAACAAAAGAATATCTTTTGCTGCTGCAACAAAATTGACATAGGCACAACTAAACTCATAATAAATGCACAGAATCCAGTCTCCATGTGGGTCTCACACACACGAGGCAAGCGGACTCGGTAAGTGCCACGCGTGTTAATAAAAAAACTGCACCATGTGCCTTTAAATAGCCAGAACACTTTTTTATAAACCTGCTAAGCCCAGAGGAACTACCAGTTTCGATTTTTCAAACGTTCACTTGAGGCAGAAAGCTCAGGTTGTGCAAGGTCTGAGAAAAAGGGGCTTGACTGCTCGTCAGTTGGTCTCGAAAACCTGGTCCTTTTGGCTCAATCAAAACGTGCAAAAATCTGCGGGGCACTGGATATTGTTAAAGGGGTACTGATACCTTTTTTCGAAGGCGAGTTTACTCTGCCATAGAAATCTCCTGTATCAAAGACTGCTCTGAGCAAGTGTGAAGATCAGCAAATGCTGATAAGATATTTTAGTTTGATATTAAAGTCAAATTTTCCATGGCGCACCCACCGACATTGACATTAGCTTGACATCAGGCTACGGTGCTAATTCTGGTGACTTCACACAGCCGTCTGGCTAGTTGTGATGACGTCAGGTACCAAAACTTCCAAGATGGCCACTTGTGCGTCACCAAAACATTCAAAATGGCCGCTTGTGCGTCATCAACAGAGCCACGGTGCGGAGCGACCGTGGAAACGTCACTATGTATTGTGCCAGCACGTGACGAGAAGCTCATACCGTGTTGTGACGTCAGGGTACAGTAGGAACCGAAACTAGCTTTTAAAAACATACTGTAATTGCTTTTTCAGGGTGCACTCGCACTTAGCACTACCTTTTCTAGTCTCTTGAGGGCTTGGCCTTTCATTTGACGTAAAAAAACTGAAAATTTTCTTGTCAGTACCCCTTTAAAAGAAGGCCTTATATTTCCAAACAAGCAAAAAACCAAATTTCGATTTTTCTTTTTTATTTTACCCTGCACTGTGTCCTTAAATTTTCCCATATCAGGCATTCCTATTCTTTGGTCCCCTGAGAAACATAACAATTGGGTTCCACAGTTGCTTTTTTCATCTGCTTGCTTTATTAGCCCAGCAGCTATGGAGCTTGGTCATCACAATTTCTTTGTTTAGGTAAATAAGTGACATTAAGGTGTCTAAAATGTAAAGATTGTAAGCTCTAAAAGTGTATGAGCAAAAGGTAAATTAATATCAACCCCTTAAAGTGGTGTTGAAACAGGCCCTTCATTCTATCCGCAAGTAAACTGATATTCTCATTACATGAGAACAAAACTGGTAATCATCTGTGTACCAAAAGCATGCCGTGATTACAGTGTCATTTAATGCGTTTTCACATTTTGAATTTTCCGTGCCATCTACGAATTGAACAACACTGGTACTGTGCATGAACCCACTTCTGCAGAAGGGGCATTATTACATACTCATTAAAAAGAGTCCAAATACAGTTTATCCAGCAAGTCACTTATTTGAGTATTTGCCTACAAACTGCGGGGATCCGAAGCTACCTGCGCTCTCCTCAACCATATTCAGGATTGTTCTTCAAGAGATGCCTCTAATAAAAAAAACTAGTTTTTTTAACTGCTTTCAAGATGTTGCTGCAAACTTGGGAACTTCATGCGAGCTTGGAAATTGGTGCCTACACCCATTGATTTCATGCGGTCTAGAGCGCACATTTAAGATTCACAACTTTTTTTTATGTTGGTTACAACTTACAAGTTCAAAAGCCTGGTATGTGTTATGGTAATTGATGTTACAAAACTGGTCTAATAAGGCCAGGTAGCAAATTGCATTGTGTCATTACATAGGTACCATGTTGCCCTCCCCCATCTTTATTTTCCACAGTGCCACGTGAGTTCTGTGCCTATCTACTCATGCCTTGAAGACCGGAGACTATCTACATTTGCCAAGGCAGTGCTGAGTGCCACCCTTTTGACGGCCTTGCTATACACTGTGGCAGGGGTGTTTGGCTACCTGACATTTGGTCAGGGTGTGGCTAGTGACATACTGGAGCTCTATGATGCACGTCAGCCGCTAGTATTGGTGGGAATCTTGGCCATGGCACTCAAGATCATCACTACATACCCCATCCTTACCTTCTGTGGCAGGTTAGCCCGTTTTTTCAGTATTTTGTGAAAATGCTATACGCGGTGCAATTGTTCTAACTTGGCACTTTGTTTCTCTTCTGCTAATGCTGAAGAAAAAAGTGGCAGGCATATTTTGTCTGTGCCATGTGTGTGTATGTGTGTGTGTTTGGTTACGTAGCATGTTCATTGACAGCTAATGACGGGCAGAATCATTACTAGAAAATGGGTTATTAGTAAAATGTGTTAGAAAGAGGAGAAAGATACTGTAGCATGCAATAGTTAGTAATTTTAGTTATGAACTTACGAACTGTATGCTTCGTCTTGGAGAGCCGATGAAAGCATGGAATATCGTGCAATGGAACATGCACATGCACATAACTGTTTTCAAGAAGCCTGCCTTGTCTGTGCCAATGTGTCCCAAAAGCTTATCATTGCTTGGATGTTTCCACTGCATTGATGCAGTTGTTCGAGGCATAAATGGCACTTTTCATTTGGCAACAAATGGCAATACAGGCTGTTTACTGCCTTCTCATTATGCATGCAACTTTTTGTTGTGTTGACTAAAGTTTGAGTGACTATTCACTTTCACCAATAAAGGGGTATTTTTATGAGCATGGAATCGCTCAAAGTAAGAAAATGGATCTTGGGTGATTAACGGGGCTGTTTCGTATCTGTAGCAAATAAGTCAGTCTGTGCGCATGAGTACACTATACTCATGTGCATGAGAACATCAATACAGATGTGTTTGGCATTTCAGTACCTTGATCATCTGACCTCGTGACATGCAAAGCATGGAAATAACTCGTGTAGAAGTCCAAGATGGCGGCACCCATGAATCCTAAATAAAGCTGTCTACAGAACAAGGAGATTGATGTCACTGACTGACATGTTCTCAGTATAGGCGTTTCTCTATGTGGCTGGGTATGATGATGATGCAGCGAGCAAGCATCCGACGTTTCCACCAATAGCGAGCATCCCGGTATGAAATTACCGTATAAACGCGTGTAAGGGCCGCACTTTTTTTTCAAGAAATGAGGGCCAATTTTCAGGGTGCGGCCCAAACACGCGACATTTTTTTTTTAAGTAAAAACGCACCAGTTAGCGAACGAAGAGCGTTTATTGCAGTATGCGACATTTCTTGCGACATGCGTGCTCAATCGTCGTCACTCGGCGAGTCGTCAGACTTGATGTCCGAGATGAGATGGTGTGCTGCGAAGCGCCGTCACCCCACAAGCAGTCATCTTCCGTGCCATCCAAGCTGTTAAGATATCCCGGCGACTTTAAAACTTCGGGACACAATGTCCGTCGACACCGAGCTCCACGCAGATAGGTTCCACCCAAGTACAGTCGCCAAGGCTAGTCCCTTCACATGCAGCATGTCCGTTGTGAGTGCAAGATCATCATTCCGCACTTCAGTCACATAGCGGAGCAAGTCTTCTTCCAAATCGGGAAACTTGCACCGCTCTCCTCGGAAAGCGCGCTTCGTGCTGTTGGTGTTTCGCAAGGCTTCTTTTTGAGCACACCAACGTCGAACACACTTCTCGTCAACGTCGAATTTTCTGCCGGCGGCACGTTTCCCATGCTCGAGAGCATACTCGATCACCTTCAACTTCTAGCCAGCAGTGTAGCTATTCAGGTACTTGCCCATCTTGCCAAATGTGAACGCCGTGTAGAAAACAAGCTAGCACGAAGGTCATCGAACAGTGCAGAAAACTACAGCAAATGGCTGGCTGAACTGCACAAACCGAACAACACGAACGCCATGCCAAAGTTGGTGATGCTAATGCCGATACGGATAGCGCCGATATCGCGTTTGTATAGAGATGTGAGAAGCTAAAGATAAAATCCTGCTTTAACCTTTAGTTGGCGGGTCTATGAATACTAATAAAAAAGTTAAAATTTTTAGCCCACTTCACGAACATCTTAACACGAATAAAATCCAAAATATATATATACATACTCTGGTGACGATGATGATGATCGCGTTTCCTTGCGCCATCTATCGACTACGCCTAGAAGCTTACGCGCGCGCGCATTTTGAATACGTATTGGTTGAGGAAAGTGTGGGTGCGGCCCTTACGCGGATTTTTTTTTTTTGTAGAATACGCACTTCAAAAAAACGGGGTGCGGCCCTTACACGGGTGCGGCCCTTACACGCGTTTATACGGTAGTGAGAAGCAATCATGTTTCATCATCATGGTGTGTTCAAAAAATAAAATGTCTTGCCTTCGTAGTTCAAGAAATTCACTGACAATTATTTATTTATTTACTTGTTACAAATACCTACAGCGGCCGAATTGATCATTATCGTAGGGGTTAATTACACACATAATGTTGTAATAAATAGTCACAAAATTATCATTCATGTTGGTTCAACTTTAAATGATTTCTAATTTTTTTTGTTGAAGGTATATTTGATTCTCTGTGAATATTGTTAACCTCCCCATTTCGTTTTATTAATTTTCACACTACTGTTTATGATATTTGAATTGGATCTGCAAACACAATTGTGATATTTGTGCACTTCTGTGAAAGTGTCCTTATTTTTTAGCATGTTTACTGAAGAGCAACAGCATCGAGCATTGTTGCCAAATTGTCTCCTGATGAAATGGGAGTTCTTTGTCATTAAGGGAATTGTACAAAAGCAATTGTGGAATTTTGAAACTTCACCTTGGTTGACATTTTGAACCCAGGAGTTTCAAAATGAATTGGAAGACCCAAAAAATACTTCACATTAAAATAAGACTAGTCTGCCACGTTTGTCAATATTTTTGCGCAGTATTACCCTAGCAAAATGAACTGCTGAAGAAACATTTGTTTTTGCATTTTCTTTATTTACGAAGTCTTGCCAGAAATGGCAGTTTTTATGTAATAAATGTTTATATTCGGACATTGCATGGTTCACTGAATATAGCTGACCAAGGCCACTGGAATTTTAATTTTTGCTGGCAGGTAAAATTTCTTTTATGGAAACCTATTTCAGCATCCTGTTTCCTTGTTTTACAAAAAATTGTTGATTTTGGCCCCTTTCGCTCTCATCTGAAAATCGACTGCTGTTACTGCCAACTGGTTCAAACTTTATATGGGCTTTTCCACAACCCTTTCTTGTAGTGAAGTTTCCAGAGTTAACCATTCTCTTTTATAAGTAGTGCGTGTACAAGAGGCAGCACTTGCAAAAGCTGTAGACCCGCCTTAGTGGCTGTCATTTTCTGCTGCAGGCCACAAGGCGGCATGTTCAGTGCCCAGTTACAGTGGCCATATTTCAATAGGCCTTGTGCTGGGCGAACGCTGATCCTCCTTCAGTAGGAGATGGTAAGTGGAAAAGTGCTTAGATGTGCGTATATTGAGGTGCACCATCCCCAACCTCGCGGGGTCAAAGTAATCCGGAGCTCTCTACCACACAATCCCGCGTAGCCATCCCGCATATCCTTGTTGCAACTCTGAGACGTTAACCCTGTGTTAAAATCTAAAACTGTACACACTGGTTGCAGTAACCAGTTTTTTGTTCATTATTTTTAAATATGGTGTGCTTCGTCATGAATGCCGATTGAGAGATTTTCCACTATTTGGCTAATATCTGTCTCTTGTGCACTGTTCACAGGACAGCAGTGGATGACCTTTACGGGCAGTTTCGGGGCCTTGACGAGGATGCTAAACGCAAGCGTGAGCTGTTTCGACGGATAACAATTGTGTCGATCTGGTTTTGCACCACAGTTGTCCTGGCCTGTTTGGTGCCAAACATCAGCATTGTCATCCGTATCATTGGCTCCCTTGCTGCTACCTTCATTTTTGTCTTTCCTGGTATGTGTGTACAATGCGTTATCTTGTGCACTTGTTTCAATGTTCAGAAAGTTTTGCATCTCGATTCCGAAGGTTCTGTACTTTTAACAGTATTGCCCAGTAGAATCTAGATGATATGAATTCCTGCATTGCTCGCAAAATATTAGTATAATTCCGAATTCATGTGCTCTAAAACAAGCCCAGTTGTATATGAACATTGAAGACAAACTTTATTAGGTTCACCTTCTTCCATACAAATAGCCCATAGTAACCTATCTTTGCACTTTTCTGCTCTCTGATAAGCTCATCAATAGCAAGGGCTCCTGGTGCCTACAGTGTATAAAACAGATTTCCAGTATTCTTTTTTTTTTTTTAGCGGAATGTCCAGCTAAATATGTTTTCTCTTAATATAGGTTAAACTCCATGAAAAAAAGTGCCTCTGCTTATCATAACTGTAGCAAAACCTGTTGAGGAAAGGATGAGTTTGCTGTGAATGGGGGCCCCTTGAAATTCGTTAGTGGTGTGGTTCATTAAGTTTACACAATGGGATATGTCTTAGTTGAAAAGCATAAGCCGTAGGGCTTCTCCATCAATTGTAGCGAAAAACTGAAAGCACTGCAGTATGGGCATGCAGATTTATGTATGCATAAAAATATGGAGTGTCATTTGGTGGTAAAACAAAGAATTTCCATCATTTTGGTTGTTTAGTGTTGCATGGCATTACTTTTCAATCCTGTACTCAAACGGTGTCCTACTTTTTCTTTTCACTTAGGTTTGTGCCTGTTGTTCGTCTCCGTGAAACTGGACAACTATTACTATTTTGCCAAGACCAAGTGGAAGCTGGCAATAGCTGTGCTTTGCGTGGCACTGGGCACGTTTGTTTTTGGCCAAGTACTCACCATGTCGATAATGGACGCTGCGTCAGGTCATGAGCGGGCTGCAGACGTTCAGCTCTGCACAGTGCCCAAGATGGTTCGCTTATATTCCTATTTCTAGTAGACGGTCCAGTTCGAATGGCTGGGAACTGTGGGCACTTGAAAAGCACAACAGGAAGTCAAAGATGATGGATGCATGTTACTGTTTTATTGTATGGCTTTCTGTTTTGTGCTTCCTATATAATGCAGCCACTTGGGCTAACGTCAGGCCTTAGGTAATGCTGTGAAGTGAGTAATGCTCAATGGAATTTTGTTGAATGCATATAGTAGTACTACATGCTTTGTTGTGGTCATTACAAATGTGTATACTAGTCTATGTACGTATTCATATGTACCTTTCTAGGGATATGGCTGCTTTATGTCTGACTGTGTGATAGTCTGCTCGACGTAGTTCTAACAATGATGCTTATTTACTCATGTTACATGATGGAATGCTCTTTTAGTCTTGTTACGGATTTATTTACTTGTCACTGGTGATTGCCTTGATATTTTATTTTTTAGATTTTACTTAATGACACAGCCTTTAGTGACGTTGATATTTAGTTTGTACTAAAAATGTATAATTTGGCACCATCCCACATGTCTGAGATACTGGTAGTACAGGGGTGCAGAAAGGTACGCACTGTGGGTACAAAGCTTTTTTGCTCCTATTCCCCTCAGTGCCTTTTCAGCAGCCTCGTGTCTGCTTCATGCCAACTAGCTGCAAACCCTTCAGATGTTCAATACAGACATTGAACTTATTCAACCATGAAAGAAAGTGAAAAATTTACAACTATTTGTCTGCTCTGTGAAACACAAGACATTGATCAATTGATGTTTCTTTACAAAATGGTTATTTTTTTTTAAAATGAACTGAACTTTGTCTGCTGGAGAGTTCCTTAATATGCACCCATAGCTCATTACGAAACATGTTTTCGCATTCCACCCCCATCAAATGCTGTTATCATAGCACAAAGAGCGCCATATATCATAACGAAACTGATAACTAGGGGTGTGCGGATATTCGAGTTTCGAATTCAAATCGAATAGTACCTAATTGAATAATTCGATTCGAATTTCAAATAGCTAGTACACTCAAACCTCATTATAACGAAGTTGCATCTTTCACGAAAATAACTTCGTTATATCCGAAAATTCGTTATAAACGTATATTCCTAACACTGTATGTATTGCAAGACTATTTCTCATTTACTTCGTTATAACCGATATTTTGTTATATCCGTGTTCGCTATATCAAGGTTTCAGTGTATTCAAAGTTTCGAATAATTCGACAGGACGAATATCTAAAACGCGACACAAGCCAGTTGTGCGCCACTAAACTGACCCTCTGCAGTGCTCAATAAACTGTGCTTTCATTCTACAAGTCATGATCACAGCATGGGTGCACAAGTCAGTGGTTCGTTTTATCAAATGACCACGCCACCCCTGGTTTTTGTTGCACATCCTGCATTCTGCTTAATCGCTGAAGCTATGCAGAGTGAAGTGCACATATTGAATCTCATTGCAGTCAACTCGATGGGACCAGAAAAAAATCACCATATTAATATTTTCAATTGTAGCTTTAGCTTACCATTTCATTTTTTGTGACAAAATTCTCAGCACAGTAGGTAAATTTCTGCACAAGAATCCAAGTTTGCTCCTTATTGGAACACATATTTGCAGGACGAGAGTTGGCATTGTTTCTCTGATAGGAAGCTATGGCGACCACAATAACAAATAAAGGCAGTTGTATGTGTGCAAGCTTCCGTAGTGACTGGAATAGCGTGCCGAAACCACAGTTAGTGTAGCATAATCATTGTTTACTCAATAACTGTAAAGAAGACGTAACTGTTCATGTCTTCCCTGCTTTTATAGCAAAATTATTTCTGTTGTTCCAAATATAACGAAGTTTTTTTTAATACTGTAACAACTTTCACTATATGTGAACGAATACATGGGCACCTAATAACGGCTGGGGTTCTTACGTGCAGAAACCACGAGATGATTATGAGGCATGCCGTAGTGAGGGACTGAATTAATTTCGACCACCTGAGGTTCTTTAATGTGCACCTAAATCTAAGTACGTGGGTGATGCTTGCCTTTTTGTACCCATCAGAATGCAGCTTCTGTGGCCAGGAATCGAACCTGTACCCTCAAGCTTAAATAAACGTACCCATAAGGGAGTGTAACAGGAGCAGTTAGTTCACTATATACAGTTTCACTATAATGAGGTTAGACTGTATTTGTTGTAGCCTTGAGGAATTGAAGCTATCTATTAAAAAAAATGTAATTATTTTGCATCAGCACTCCTTTATATTATGGCTAAAAGACAGTAGACAGGCTTTTTGCATCCCATTATCCATAAGAATTCAGCCATCATGGCTGGAAAATGACCCTGGGACTGTGAGGCATATACTACTTTTTTTTTTGTTTTGCTGTGCTGCAATGTTGCATGCTAGGTATGTATATGTAAATGCACTCTGTCAATGATTGTGGCACAAAAGTTTAATGGAGGAGAGAATTCTTTAATGTTATTTATTTGAAAGAAATGAAAGTGTTCCCTATAACCTTTTTGTTGCTACAATCATTGACAGCTATACACCAACCAGGCCAACATTAGACTTTGCTAAGTGATGTGTACCCCCACCAAGAAAGTTATCAGGACATAAAATGCCAGCTTGCTGAAGCCCGCACCTCTATTTAATTGTCACAGGCAAAAACTATCATAGCAGATGAACACCTGACAAACTGACCTTGGCTTCAGTGTAGCACTAGCAGTCATAGATGTGCAACCAAAACCCATGGCTTGCCCCATGATGTGTTATCAGTAGGGGTGTGCGAATAGTGAAATTTCTCCTCAAATCGAATTCGAATCGGATAGTGCCGAATAGTGGCCAAAAATATGGAATATCGAATAGTATATTTATACAAAGCGTGTACCGCCTGCTATGGCAACACAAAAGAAAAATCAGGGACGCTACTGCATGCTGACAGTTTTCTTACGCACTTGTTCGGGATTGGCTTTTGTTCCACCTTTTATGGGCGCGCAAGCATGTTGATAGAAGAGCCGCCATTCCAGTCAGCAGCACCACTCCTAACCTCCTAACGACTAAGAGGGGGGGGGTACGGTAGCTAGGTTTTTTTTCCCCATGGTCGCACAATACGGCTCATCTGACAACGGTAATGTTGTGCTTCATCGCCATGGGCACTCCTGGCCCAAAAATCTTCGGGCGCCCGTTCACAGCAGCATTTTAACTGCGTGCCGGAATGATGGGAGTTTCTGAATTAGTGGTTCAGTGCGGCAGTGGCAAATGCCCAGCGTGAACGAATTTTTATATGCAAAGCCAATGACTGAGGGTTTCGCAGGCCAAAGTCGGGACGTTTTACGGCGCTTGCGGCATACGCGGCCGAACTACGCAAGAAGTCCGTGCCTTCGTTTTGGAAACGAAGTTGTGAAGGGCCTGACAGTTTTCTGATGTGTTTTTCTGCATGCGGAAATGGCATAATCTCCTTTAAGATCAGCATGCGCTCGCTTAACTAGGATGTCTGTGAAAGCTCTAACGAAAGGCCTGCTGTAACTACGTTAGTGTTAGGAGTGGTGGGGTCATGTGATAAAACGAACCACTGACTTGTGCACCCATGCTGTGATCATGACTCGTAGAATGAAAGCACAGTTTATTGAGCACTGCAGCGGATGAGAGGAGAGAGTGACCCCGTTGTATTCGGAAAGAAGCAAAGCAACAAACCAGGCTTCACTCAAATGGAATGCAGAGGACAGAATTAGAGATGAAAGGGTCAGTTTAGTGGCGCACAACCGGCTCTTGGTGGCACTGTCATTGTGCGGCATTCGACCACTGTGCCAGACTGACTCATTGATGTATATTGTCCCTTGTAACCTCTCAAAAGATTTCAAATGTCATATTGAATCATCACTGGTTAGTTGAAGTGAGGCAACCTTTTTTGTCAAAGGTCAAGTTGATTTGATCCCTGGGGATATCGTTAAAATTTGCTATCTGAAAGCTCTTTGCACTTGTGGCAGAATTAGGCTTGTTTTGCTGGTACTGTTTGTTGAATACTCATTTTTTTCTTGTCTTGAGCTTAATGCACAATCTACACAAAAGCTTGTGAGGGTTAGTATGTAGAAAAAAATGTAAGGTGCTCTAGAATCTACTTGATAAGATTGGGTAATTTAATTTAAAATTATGCCCAATGAGAAACTGTTGGACTAAATGATTTGAACAAATTCATGAGAAGTATTCGTAGTTTGGTTTTCATTTGAAGAGGTCACTCTTGCATTGGACTGCCATACTGAAGAGTCACTTAGCAGTATTTTAGCCTAGTCAGAGTTCTGGGTGAAAAATGGACTTTTATGCGCACATATGGTAGTGCGTGGAAATATCGCTGCTAAAATCTTTGAATCAGTGGGATAAGGCACCTCGTTAGAGTAATAATTTTGCAGTGATTAACTTTGTATGATGTACACTTTTATAAATGCAGATTTTACTTTATTTTTCTGTGTTGATTCCTGTGGATTTTTTAATGCAAACTGTGGCTAAGCTTGATATTTACTTTATCATAAATTTTGCGATTGTTGCAACATGTATGAGGCAAGTTTATGCTTGTAACAAATTGGTATAAGGGAAGATGTGGTCACCACTATGTGCATGCCTAATGATTTTTGGTGACTCTTTTGGAAAAATATATGCTCATTTGTTGGTTGGTCCAATACAGCATTCCACATTTCATGTCTTGGTGGCAAAACATTCTTTTTATTTGAGATTATATTTTCAGAGTACTTATAAGTTTTAAGAAAATAGGGTTCTCATGATATGTGCATGTGTCTATTTTTTTCTTCCCGTCTAGCATGCAGTTAGATCTGCTATTTGTGGATTTATTTGCACTAGCCTCAAGACAGTAGTATAGTTTACGGCAGTGCACTCAAGGTGGGTTGGAAAAGCTACACATTTGTAGACATTTCAGATTGCTGTGGAATTAATCAAAATGGGACACAGCGTATGACAAGGCTTGGTGTGAAACCTGTACTTATCTTTTTTTTTTTTTTCTGGCGAAGTGAATGCAGATTTTTACAAATTGATAATCCTCCACATTATAACCATAGTGTGTTGTATATTTATGTATGACAAAGCAATGCAAGACTAATTTTGTAGAAATTGTTTTGTGAAAGCCTGAGATATCCCTTTGTTCTACTATTTCTGAAGTTTGTGTGTCACTGTGGTTTCAGGATATCAGTGTTCTCTGTAGAATGCAGTATAGTTATTTGCCTGCCTTATGAAGGGATAACTGTTAAAAATAGAATTGTTTGCCTCATTCTCATCTCTGTGGCCAATAGCCAAAAGCCTTTAAAAAGTCGGTTGGTCCTTCTTGCATGATTAGCTGTATGTAAGATTACCACCCCACTGGCCATGTCGCACTAAAATAAGTGTTTTTGTTGCTAGTTGTATTTTGTGACTGAGGCTGCACATTCAAGTTTTATATAATTTTAGGTTGTTGAGAAATGTTTGATGATGCCAAATGTTAATTTACCAAATCTAATTCTGGGCCCCACAAGCGCAAAATCGCACAGTAAAAGTGCATCAGGCTCTTGGTTAGCTTCTAAGCTGATGATCTGTATAGGTTAACACATGGATATAGTGCACATAGGTCGGCAAAAAAATTCGAGCTCACTCATACTCACCTCAACCAGACTCACTCTGACTCAGACTCGGTAAATTTTTTCGCAGCCGGACTCACTCGGACTCAAACTCGCAAACATATTGCTCAGTCGGACTCACTCAGACTCACACCTTGACCTGAGCCTGAGTGAGTCAACTTGTGAGTCCGTTAGCATAAAATTAGCTTTTTCGATTATGTTGTGAAGGCTCCTTAACGCCAATATCTCACATAATCGGAGCTCTACGATATGCCTCTTGATCTTGTACCTTCAAATACTTATCAGTGGCTTGAATCCAGTAAGAACGTTTTTATGAAATACATGACTCGTACAGTTTGCGGGGGAACATCATGGCACCCCCCCCCCCACCTCATGCCTCTGATCAATAAATAGTGAAGTAGTGCATGAATGCCTGTGCGTTGAGATATGTGTGCGTAGACTTGAGTATAAACGTAAGCCAATATAAGACTGATAGTAATGCTGAAGATGAGTAGATAGGACCATAGGTCGGCAGTAGATGGTGGAGCTCACTCAGACTCACTCAATATATTTTGTGCTTAGGGCTCACTCGTCCTCAAACTCACCAATATTTTTCTCAACCGGACTCGCTCAGACTCGGACTCACAGCCCTATCTGAGTATGAGTGAGTCTGAGTGAGTCGACTCATGAGTTTGCTGACCTATGATAGTGTAGCACAATTATGAGCATTACTCTGTTGATGCTACATTCTACAGTTGGCCAAAAATGCTGCTTTTTATCAAAGACCTATGTAGTGACCTGCAGTTGCTTGTTTCTTTCCTCTGTGTAGTGCAATGGGGCGGGGGGGGGGGGGTGGCAGAGGGGGTGCAACTATGCTTATAAACTGCCATAATCACTGCACATGACCCAACCTGTAGTAGTTTGTCTTGGCCAGCTGTGCTATGTTCATTGCAAGCTAGAGCACGAGTTATGTGTGCAGGGTAGCAAACCGGTTATTACTAGCAGGTTAACCTCCCTGCCTCTTCCTTTTCATCTATTTCTCTCTTGGCACATGCTGTATTTCGTGTGTTAAGGTCGCGGGATCGAATTCCGGCCTCGGCGGCCGCATTTTCGGTGGAGGCGAAAATGCTCAGGGCCCGTGTGCTTACATTTAGGTGCCTGTTAAAGAACCCCAGGTGGTCGAAATTTCCGGAGCCCTCCACTACGACCTCTCTCGTAATCGTATCATGGTTTTGGGACGTTAAACCCCAACAATTATTATTATTTCGTATGTTCGCTCTTTGAACTACAGGCAGCTCTGTGCAGGTAAATCTTTTTGGCCCAGAGTCATAGGAAAACAAGTGAACTGCAGTTGTTGCTTAGTTTGTATATATATTGTAAGCAGATTCTTCATGTGGCCACAATGATGTCTGAAAATAAAGCCATATATTTTTAAGCAAAGATTTGTTACTGCATAACAGCAGGTAGTATTCCTCGCTCTCTCTCTCTCTTTTTTTTTTTTTGTTCGATGTGATGAAAATTATAAAAAGATGCAACACATTGGCTGTAGATGTATTTGTTTGGTAATGCGAAGCTCATCACCCCCTCCATCAGAGTTCCGGGTGGGGGGGGGACAGCGAAGACTGCAGCGATCGTGGCGATGTGGTATGTTATCTATCGTCGCTCCCAGGTGGCGCACCAGTTTGCTAATGGGGAGCAATGGAATAATGGGGGAAAATAAGGTCATTCTGCCTTAAGAGGCAGAGAGATGGACCGTGAATTTATATTTTTTTTTTTGGTATAACATATTTAATCAATGTAGATAAAGTATTAGGCCAACATGAAACAAGGAAGTTTTTTTTTTTCTATGAGCCTGGTGGCAGACACGTCACCGCCCCGTTATAAAGGGGACGCTCATAGTATCCATCCATCCTTTAATTGAGGTCCCTTTATTTTGCAGACAGACAGACAGACATAGAACTTTATTGGGTCCTGAGAAACGCTACTCTTAGAGCAACGCCGCGGGCCGCTCCCACGTGGTACAGTGCACGTGGGGACGGGGAGGCCTAGCCTCACCGCCGCATCATGGGCTCTCTGGACAGCCCGTAATTGTGGCAAAAACTCTGAACTTCGTAAGGCAGAGTCCCAATCCTGTTCTGTGAGCCGACTTAGGCCCCGTAACGAGGGGCACCGCCAGAGCATATGTTCAACGTTACTGATCTCCCCGCAGTCAGGGCAGCTAGACTCGAAAGCCTCTGAAGAGACGATGCTGAGGAAAGATAGACTAGGATAAGACCTAGTCTGTAGCATTCTAAACGTGATGGCCTGAGGTCTAGACAACTTGCGGTGTGGAGGAGGAAAAGACCGCCTACTCAACTGGTAGTGTTTAGTGACTTCATTGAATGTAAGTAAAGCGTCCCTTAACACCCCACAGTCAACCTGCGGACCTACGTCCACCCCAGCGCGGAGGGTTAGTGCGCGCGCCCGGGAGTGAGCAATGTCGTTGAGGTTTGCGAGGGAGTCCAGTCGGGGTTCGAGATGTGCAGGAAACCAAGTAATGGTATGTGGGGAAAGTGTCCTATTTTCAAGTATTTTGAATGCTTCGGCAGAGATTGAACCCGAGGCAAAAGCCCTGACCGCCGACCTGGAGTCGGTGAAGATTTGCGACCTACTGTCGTCCAAAAGGGCAAGGGCTATTGCCACCTGCTCGGCTCTCGAGGGAGTAGAGTCCCTAAGCGATGCAGCATTTATAGTAGAACCCATGTGATTGACGGAGACAACAGAAAACCTAGCCGAGTGACCGTACTGAGCGGCGTCGACAAAACACACTGAACTAGAATCGTTCCTGATGTTCTTAAGAAGCGTGATGGCTCTCGCCCTGCGCCTGCCTACGTTGTGCTGTGGATGGACGTTCCGTGGGAAGGGAGAAACTTGAATGGCAGGCGCGTCCAGCCCGATGCGTCGCTCGCACCAGGCAAACAAGAGGCAGAACATGTTAAACGCAATCGTTACAGCTGCCATTTTTGTTTTCGGATACCGTAGTGTTTGTTTACAAGACGCATTTCGGAAAATCAGATGCTACATCAAATTATGAACACACAACACGGCGGAGGCACTTATTTGCTAAATACCGCCAGCATGCATTCTTTTAAATTTCGAACTGGGTTCACGCGCTTCTGTTGACCCCGCTGGTAAATATCTTTTTTGGTTCCATCGCGCGCGCCTCGTGCACCTAGCTCTTTAATTTCATGCTGGTATTCCTATTGCTAAAATATGCTTTTTTGTTCACAGGAGAGCATGGTCATTTTGCTTCGTTAGTTGGCTAACGGTAAGCTCGCGAACTCACCTTCCCGCGTTCGTCACTAACATGGATGAGAACAGCGGGCAGGTCATTCCCTCAGTAATGAAGCCTCCAGATGCAAATAACTGTTCTTAATTTCCATCGATCACACATTTACAGCCATTTGAAACAAACACAATTATTGTAGCGAATCAAAAGCGCTCTTTTCCACATAAGATAAAACAATTGAAACAAAACGATGCACATTATATATCATCGCACATTTGTAAGCGCTTATATAAGTAAAGGCACTCCTTATAATCACAACTACATTCATAATAAGAAAAACAGTGAAACAGAACAATCATTGCACGTTGCATGATAATTACGTAAAAGAGGTATACAAAACACTTTTTCTGAATTGCTGATACATTATAAAAATACACATTAAAATAAAGCAGTCATTTATATGACATCCTTGCACATATTTTATATGATAAAACGAAACAAAATTATTGCACGTTTGTAACGGCATCCTTCATTGCAATGCTGCTACCAGACTTTCTTGAAGCCAGTCGTTTGCTCTCTGCTTCAGCATTGGATTTTTTTTACTAGAATGTGCTTCTCCTTCGCAAAAGCAATTGAACAATCCTTCTGGGTAATTCATGGCATGACGGAAAACAAGAGTAAACAGAGATGCCTACTTTCTCCTGGAATGCTAACTGTTTTAAGAGGTCTAATTCATTCTTCCTAAAGTATGCCTCTGAAAGCTCAACAACATGCAAAACTGCTGCTGAGGGAATGGCAATTGTGTTTATAGTCTTTCGTGTAACTTTTCATTTGTTGAAGCTTGGAAGCGTTAGCCTCGTCAGAGATTGCAGTTCGACAGTCTTGACAGGCCAAACTATTTTTTATGCACCGAACACACCCAGCAAGGTAGGTCAATGACCCCGCGCACGTGCGGAGGTGTTTCTACGCCCAATAATGGCGTCGTTTTCCGGCGACAGCGCAATACCTTACAGCACAAGAGGCGGAGGGGCCATTGGGGATAAGGATAACTGGTCACGTGTCGAGCCTGGTCCAATAGGGGAGCACAAGAGGACGCAGAAGAGAGGAGAGACGCTGAGGGCGGGGAGGACTTTCTTCCTCTCCTTTTTGTACAATGGTTTGCGCTACCTTTGGAAAATAGAGGGACCTTACTCGCCTTACTGTCCTTCGTGTCCTCCGCACTTTTTTTAGGCGCTGCGCCGTGCTCCCGACCGGGCTGCAGAAATCCCAAACGCCAGAGATCCCAAACGTTTTTTTTTTCTTTCTTTTCTCTTCAACATAAGCTTAGTTCAAATTAAATCGTCTGTTCAGGCGATATTTAAGTTAACATTCAGGCTGTGAAGACTACGGTTTAATTTATTACCTCCCTGTCCTTCCGTTTTTTCTTTTGCACTATGTACAACCAGTACAACTCGGAAGTATCAGAAGTATCCACCGTACTTAAAGTGATGATGTGCGCTAATAACTGACGTAAAAACAAACAAAAATAGCTCCACGGGCGCCATCTGGACTACGCTGGACCCCTTGCCTACATGGCTAAGTGTGCAAGCCTTAACGAGACATCGGCATCGAACAAGATGGCAGCTTCGAGCTCGCACTGTGGTATATCGTTCATCGCGCTGATCATATAGACCGCAGTATGTCCGGATTCACAGAGGCTGCATTGGAACGAAAGCTAGCTGAGCTAAACAACTCGCAGCAGAGTATTCAGACGTTGTCTCTATGGCTTATTCATCATCGAAAACATCACAAGACTATCGTGCATGTCTGGCTACGAGAACTCAAGAAAGGTAAGCGGCTTCTTCTAAAACTGTCTCTTGTGCTACGTATGAGCATGTTAGACTTGTTCTAGCCTTCTATAACCTACGTACTGCAACACGTTAATATTACTAATTGGCTGCGACTCGCTCTTTCGTGTCTTGTGGCCAGCTACTCGTTAGAATGGCTGCAATTTTGTCGGCGTATTTACCTTGCTGTTCACGCGCTGCTCTTTTTTTTTTTTTTAAGATACCTGCAATGGGGCTCAGACACATCGAACACATCAGTTTCTGAAGGACAAGTAACGCTGCTATTTTATTATTTTATTATTTGGGTAATGCGACCTGGGTTGTGTTGCAGTGGCAGCAGCGCGAATGGAGTTTGCACTGTATTCCATGTATTCCATGACCTGAAAGAGGACCTTTAATTCATCAGAATTAACAGGTAGCACGGTAACTGTAGCAGTTCCTTCAGAATAAAAAGCCCTGTTCACTTCAGCAGGCATTTACTTTAGGTTATTTGATGAGGTCGAAATTAATCCGGAGTCGCCCATTACGGCGTGCCTCAATCATATCGTGATTTTGGCACGTAAAACCACACCGTTACTAGGCTCTTTGTTGCTGCGCAAAAGTAAACCAGTGACCTGTGACCGATTTATTTAAATGCGCCGTAGTAATGGTAACAAGGTTTAGTTACGATGGCGGTAATTGCTGTAGAGCACTACGGTGGCATCGAACAGAACAGCACGGTACGTCTTCTTCCGTGTTCCATCGCAAACACGAAGGCGTATCAGCATTTTTACAGAATAATTATATTTTCCCTGAGAAAGAGACCTGGGAGACTGCACCCACGTCTCTTTCCAGGACACCTCATAGAAAAAAGCTCTAAAGTGAACCAGTGAGAAGAACCTGAGGAGTTGCATGTTTAATGTTCGTGTTTTCTCCCTAAGTGTGTAACGTACAAAGGTACAAAGGTGACATGGTTGGTTGAAAAATTAACTGCAGAACTTCAACTTGTAGTGAAATACAGAATGTTGCCCCGTGCTTTGTTTTAGTTAAAAAAGAAAGGGGGGGGGGATACTAAAAGGAGCTGTGTTCTACACTTTATATTACACACAACTTTTATGACCGTTTTCTTGCTCTGTGACATTTGGTAGTGTATCTACGTTATGCCTGGTTGACCGCTGTGGTAGCTTAGTAGCTATTGCATTACGCTGCTAAGCATAAGGGCATGGGTATGATAGCTGGCCATAGTAGTGTAATTTTGGTGAGAGTGAAATGTTTTAAGGTGCACGTTTAAGAACCCCAGGTAACCATAATATTTTGGTGTCTCCCACTACAGCATGCCTCATGATGGCTTTGGCACACACAGGAAAAAGATTCACAACCAGATTATGTTGATAACTATTTGGTTATGCTATTATATGTGCAACAAAAAAAAAAAAGAGACTTTGCACATTGCAGGACATAGTTGTTTCCACATAGAGGTCAATTGTGATGTGTGCAGAATGCAAACAGCACACAGTCTCTCTGCTTTGGACGCATGTTGCAGAAGCTCGACTTGTGTTTAACTAATCTGGAACTCTACGCTATGGCACTCCTCATAGTTATGATTGTGCTTTGAAAGACTAATATCGGTGTCACATGGTGCACTGCTGATCGCAATTAAGCCCGATAGGGATCAAATTTCTCAACAGTGATTGGCTTCTTTCTGCAGCTTGTGTAAGGGTGTCAATCACGGTCAAGAAATTCCATCCGGATCAAGCCTGATTACGATCTAGAGTGACCGTTTGACACCGGTATCAGTTCCATCATACAAAAAAAAGCTATCGCTGAAAGATGGGAAGGACTACAGCAAGCAACATTTTGCTGTCCTCTTGCTATTTTTCCCATAATGTAAAGCAACTACTTGCTGATAGTAATATGAAGTTTATTCTACTGAGGAGGCAATATTGTCGAGATAATAAGCTTTAATTTAATTTTTGTGGCTTGAAGTTGCAGTTTTGTGTGGTGCTGCTGAGATACTGTGGCACAATGGCTGCAGAGCTAGAGGTGACACATTCGACCCTAGTGGCAGTGGCCGCATTTGATGATGGTAAAATATAGAAATGCTTGTGTATTTAAATTTACGTGCCCATTAATTTAGCCTTTATTTGTCCAAATAATCTGGAGTTGCCCACTATGGTGGGCCTCATAGTCAGATAGTGGTTTTGGCGCGTGCAATCGTGTAGTAATTTTTTTTATTTTCACTGGGGCAATTAACGAGCATGTTGGCAGCAAAGAATAACTGGACGTGGCATTATTCTGTGATAAAACATGAATTACTGCAACACTGAAAGTATCCTCAGGCAAGTATACACACCCGCACGAATGGGCCTCTAGGTCGTTAACAGTAATTGATGCTTGTTGGCGGTGGCCCTGCCTTAATGTGCTTCAATTTATAAACATGTTTTTAGAAATAGTAGGTGCAGAAAATATTGCAGTTACAGAAGTTTTTACTTTTTCACTCTTCCATGTCATGGTCGCATAGTAAAGTATTAATGGGTGTTGCTGCCATTCCTGAGCATGTGCTCATAAGTTTTGTGCTTACCTTCTTTTCCGCCCCTATGTGACTTTTGATGTGATAGTTGGCATCTGTGTTTTTTTTCTTTTTTTGTATTTTTGTGTGTCCGTGTCTGCTAAATTTTCCGTAATTCTAAGCAGCATCCACTGCAGGAGCTTAGCAAGTAAGTAAGGTATCGTGCAGCCAAGCTTGAAGGTGCGGGTTCAATTTCCGGCCATGGCAACCACATTTTGATGGGGGATGGAATGCAAGGACACCTGTGTACTTAGATATAGGTCCGTGGTAAAGAACCCCAAGTGGTCTATATTAATTCACAGTCCACCACTGTGGTGTGCTTCATAGTCATGTGGTTTTGGCTTGTGAACCCCAGCAATTAATATGCAATTTTAAGCAGCTGTAAGGTTGTGTTACTCTGCTAACACATTTAAGGCTGTGTCAAAGTGTAAAAGGATGCTGGAACCACTCATTAAGGCCTACACATCAGCTATTGCATTTGCCACTGCAGTGAATTTCCAACGCAGCAAATCCCTCTACCTCCGCTTGTACTTCATAAGTTTTTAAAAAAAATTGAGGCAATGGATTTGTAAGGCATTAAACTCCAATACTGCGGTCATTTGACGATTACTTGGAAATGTGTTGCAGGACCGCTTTGATGCATGCGTTGCATACCCCTACAATAATCTAATTTTGCCTACTGTATACACTTGCAAGGAAAGTTAGTGAGACTGCAGCACCAGCAGAAAATACAAATCACTTCATGCATAAATGCAAACATGGAATATCTTCGATTCGTTGCATTGGGCAAACATTCGCGCACAGGCTCTACTGCCTAACTTTAATCAGCATAACCAGACAGCTGTATTCTTTCTCAGTTTTTTTTTCAGCATCTTTGTTTTCAAACATTTGCTTACGAGTGTGTCTTCAAAATGGATGAAACCAACTTATAACCTAAGCGTAATTTTGTTTTTCTTCATAAATCTGCATGTTTCAGTCTCACTGACAAACACAATGGTTGTCATTTTTGCATGTTCTTCCTTAACTTGGGCTATGTTGACAACTGTGTGGCCCAGAATTCTGCTATGTTCACTGGCAGTTTGAAGTGTTATGCTTTTCATATCTTATTGTCGTTTTGGTAACCGAGCAGTGAATATGTGGGTGTCTGCAGCTGTGGTGCATTTCTCCTGCTGAAGGGAAATTCGCAGTTTTACCTTTTCAAATCTTCAAGGATGTAGAATGCCATTAAGCTACTGTATTTTTATTTTTCGTAAAGTCTATTTTAGCTGTTTGTATAATTCAGTGCATAATTAAAGCACACATTTGTTGAACCCTAAATTTTTTTTTTTTTGCAGCCAAACCGGCTCGGAAGCTGACGTTTATGTATCTTGCAAATGATGTCATCCAGAACAGCAAAAAGAAAGGACCTGAATTCACCAAGGAGTTTGCTACCGTTTTGGCTAAAGCCTTTGCCCACATATCAGTGTATGCCTCTTGTTGCTGTACTAGAATGTTAAGTGTTCCAATTTAGCATACTTGAAAAACACTGCACATTTAATGCACAATGAACTAACTTTTCAACCATGTCAAAATAACTAGCACAATCTTAAAATGTAACTGGTATTGGCTATTTAAGTGGGAAGCGCACCTTTTTATGTTCATCTGTCACGACCTCATGATGGACTGTGCATCCAAAGGTGTGCTCTAGTTATGGTCCCTAGCCAGTATAGAAGGGGCAAGAATCATTGGTTATGGAGGAAAGTGGTGTGAATGGGAAATTTGGGGGTTTTTCCACGATGACTGCTGCCAGCTGAGCTGAGTCTTTTCCTTCAGTACACTGGGGTTTCTGTTTCTCAACCTCTCAAAGCTGAGTTATTGTCACATAAATTGCTGTAGCTATCAGGCCAGGAGTTGTGGTTTTTGTCAGCATGGACCACGAGTGATGCAAGTATACGGCTGCTGCCTCTTAAACATGAAGCTTTTTTGTTAGGTGCACAATGTGACAATCAAAACTGGCTTTGACACTGACGTTGCAGTGTGGTTTTTTTTTAATGTAGAACAATAACCTCAATAGGCATGAGTTTCGTACTGAAATGAATGTGTGTGCTCTGTAGGAATTCCTTCAGTTCTGACAAGAATTACTGTGGAGTACCAAGATATTATGAAAGAACAGTTAAGATAACATATAAACCCTATGTCGAACAGCCGCTCGATCTGAAAATTCTGTGGCAGGAAAGTCGAGCTAAATGTGTCTAGGTTCCTTCAAAGAAAAAAAGTTTCAGACCTCAGTTCGCTGATGCAAGTCTTATTGTATTTGCACACTAAGTAATGTCTGTATCTTGGTGAATATAAATTACTTGTTCGAACGCGAGCCAAGACGTAGTCATTAATGAAGAATAAATGTTCTTGGTTAAAGGGATCCTTAAACAGTTAGATGATTTTTTACAAAATTGTTGAGGTGGTAGTAGTGCTTTGGATCATTAACAAACCTATTTAAGCGCTGTGCATAAAGTGTGTGATTTATTATAAGGTTTTAGGCATGGCCATTGCTACAGATAGCAGTGTGACACCACACTGAGTTTTTGGTCAGCCCTCTTTTAGGACTGCACTACAGCTGATTAGTAGTTCCCTGCTTCCAAGCACAGCTTGCAAGCAGAGAAACCACTAACCGCCTATGCCTCCCATCATACAAGGAGCTCCGTTTTAAATTGTGGTGTGATGATTTACTCTGGTTGTAGCCTAACCACTTACACAATTTCAAAAACTATAATGGGTGGTGCTGCAACACAGATAAAGTGTTTCAAGAGTCTTTAGCCTTCTTTTTTTGTATTTTGTCATTTTGCTTTTGTTAAAGCTCTTCATTTTGTATGTGCCTTGTCACAACATTTAAAAAAAAGAATTGTGTCAGTGAAATTTCGCCCCGCCACGGTGGTCTAGTGGTTATGGCGCTCGACTGCTGACCCGAAGGTCGCGGGATTGAATCCCGGCCACGGCGGCTGCATTTTCGATGGAGGCGAAAATGTCTGAGGCCCGTGTACTTAGATTTAGGTGCACGTTAAAGAACACCAGGTGGTCGAAATTTCCGGAGACCTCCACTACGGCGTCTCTCATAATCATATGGTGATTTTGGGACGATAAACCCAAGATATTATTATCAGTGAAATTTCAGTGCAATGCTTGTGGCATGTGCAAGATACCAGAAGGCTGGCACAGGCCAAGTTTCTGTATATGCAACATAAATGGCAGTTCTTGCAGCCTGCACAGTTTTCTGGTACTTTTGTACGTTGTGACACTATGCTTGAACGAACGAACAACCTTTAGTTAAGATTTTTAAAATTTTATCTACAGTTTTAATTTTTGGCCCCCAAATAAGCTACCACTTAACCAGATGATAAGAAGGGGCATGAATATTAGCATTTTTTTTTTTTTTTGAGTCTCTGAGCAATTCACCTCAAGTTAAGGATCTTTACCAAGCTCTCGATTCTCAGTCGTAGAGCTTTATTACTTTATTTCTGGTATATGGCACAACAGAACATTGTGCAGCTTGAAGTTGAAGGGAGTGACAACCAATTTTTATGGTGCCTATTTTCTTTAATGCAACGGAAAGCTTACCAGTGAGAGTGTCTAATCACGGAATGATAATGTGGAAAACACCGTGAAACATTTTTAATCAGAATTTTTCTATCTGCGCGAAGAGGATGCTGGAATCTGTCTCTATATTTCATGTCTTTTCATGTCTACCAGGATCTAATCACACGTTCTGGCCATTTGTCGGTCCCTTTAAGCCTTTAACAGTGCTGTTTGCCTGGAAGATAGAACTTTTGGTCATTGCACACTTAAAGCAAGCTTCCTTAGACTATAAAGCAGCGCAGACATTGCTACCTTGATTCTTTGTCATAGCTTTGACAAGGTCCAAGTACTACACAGTCATCAATATGCAGCTGTAGAAGTAATTGGCAGCTATGGCAAATTTGCTCAAAACTTCTCAACCTCTACCAGCTATGCACTCTGCCTTGTTTTCATATGATGCTCCATAGGCAGCAGTAAGAATTTTGCACTGCACCTGCGCAAGTTGGTTTGCACACAGCATCAGGTTCAATACTAAATCATGGGTGGTGGTAGGATAAATGCAACAGCTCTGCACATATTGAACTAGTACTTGAAATCCAACTCTTAAGCCACTAAGCATTCTAAAGATATTTACACAGATAATAAAACTTAAGACAGCACTCACTTGGACTCCACCCCTTTGTCTTCTTTTTGTGCCAAGTTGCCTTAAGTGTGCGGCCGGTTGCTATAGTCCTTATTCGGTCATTTTTGGTACGTGGACATTTACCCTCTTTCCATACTCCCGAACACCTGTGATGAGTGGAAGTTGATAATTATTAATTAAAAAAGTAAAAAGCAATGCTAAGGGCTGTCAGCAGAGGCTTGTTGAAGATGGGCTAGTGTGAGTTATGCATACTACTTTTAAGCACAAATTGCATGTAAAAGAGTACACAAAAAAGTGTACAAGCTTCTTTATTTTTAAGATAATTCGCATTCAACTTGGGAAGTGTTACGTAGCATTTAACTTGTTCTGTGCTTGGACAAGCAGTGTTATTGGAGATTATGTTGCAAAAAATGGGGAGCATAACAGAACAAGCGAATTACATTGTGTGAACACCCCTGAGCACCGTTGTCTGAAAAAGTAATTAGTGTGAACACTTTCATAAGATTATGCATGTGGTTCCAGAGAAGGGGAAGGCTGATAATTGCAATGGACGTATGCTGCATCTAGATAGTATGTGAAAGTGGACATCTTTGAAGTGACGCAAGTCGAACAGAAGATGAAGAAAGAGCAACACAAGCCTAGATTCTGTTTTCCTTCCATTAAGTTTGTGCTGTTTCAAATATGAACAATAAGGGGATACTAAAGGGAAAAGAGATTTTTTTCATACTGATAAACTACTCTTTCACATTACCAGCTCTTGCCGTGAGAATGGTGAGCGAGAAAACGTGCATAAAGAAAATGCAGATGACGACTCCACATCAACTCTTTGTGACTTTAGGTTTTGATGGCATGTACTAGTGCCTACATAGTTCTTAATTGATAAAAATGAATTGTTCTGTGAAGGGGCCAGAGACTTCACATACCAAGTCTGCAAGGAACTTGCAGTAGAGGTTCCTTGCAGTCCTATTTTTGTCTTCTTTGTCTATAATTGAGGTGACACGGCGGGCACCAAGAATGTTATATTGCTAGCAGATTTGTCTTATCACTACGAGGAGACGTACCTTTTCTGTCATGTGGGGATGTGGTCAAGGAGTGTCATGGCAGTTCTACATTTTTCTTACACCTTTAACATTTGATCTTTGTGCTGTACCTTGTTCAAGAGCACAAGATGTGGTGTCATGCTCGACCTTCTACCGTACTTTTTTTAACAGGAGAGATACAGACCAGAAGACGCATGCAGGCTTGCGGAGAATTCTTAGTGTGTGGAAAGAGAGATCTGTTTTCGATTCTCATCAGATTTCGGACTTTGGCCAATATCTCTCGGACAAGGTGTCTGAAGCAGAAACCGTGAAAGACTCTGGCCAAGATGCAGGTGTTCTACCTTCCCATGCTTTTGTACCATTTGCTTCTTCTGGATTGTTGGTTTTCTGTAGATATTTGCACTTAACTGCTAAAGTGGGCTAGTATCTTTCTGCTTGCTAACATGGCCACCATGTGGTAAATCTTTGCAGAATACGAAATAAATTGATGTTATGCGTAGTGCAATACCATGCTATCACTGTTAACTTGTTACGCTTTGGGTGATACTAGGACTTTTTTTTAGTAGTAGGTATGTCCTTGTAGCTTCCTTTCTCCTTGTTATGTGAAGGTCTTCACAAAGTGGTGGCAGTCTGAAGCCTCAGTAGCTCCAGTATGCAACAAATAAGTACTACTATATTCTTCATTATGGCAATTCAAAACTGTGCAAAAGTGTAGCGTGGATTAAGTATGCCAGAGCAACATCATGACATGCAGAGCAGATGTTCACATGTCGTTACATAAACTAATGTATGGTAGCGGGTATACGTGCCTTGTGCTACCAAAAGCTATGTGTGCCAAGCCATTTCCAGCGCTTCCAAATGGCTATTTTAACTTCGATCTCAAGCAGTGGCTGTTTGGATACTGCTATACAGCTTGGACCAAAGAGTGCTCTGGTCTTGATTGTTTGGGAATGTAGACTGCCTTCTAGGTCTTCACTTTCTTGTTACTGACTTCTCTTAAGCTGCATTGAATGCAAATAATTTTTCAAGTTTCCCATCGATGGCAATGAGCAACTTCAATGCAACTTCAATGATGAAGCCGCCATATGAACAAATGGGAAGATAGCCGGTAATGGGGAACTTCAAAAATTTTTTCCTTCCTTAAAACAAAAATTGTAATGATAAAAGCTGCCATATAAAAGGAACTGTTTATTTGCTTTCGATTGAGGTATAAAGCTGACTTTTAATTGGAGCACCACGTGGTGTCAACTGCGTCTCATTATGGCTCAAAATGAAGATTCTCACAAATTTGTGATTTTTTCTCATAAGATTTGCAAACTTCAATAGTCTAAAAAGGAAAGAAAAGAAGAAAAAAAGGAAAGAAATGCAAACATAGAACATTTTGACATTTGTAGAGGCGTGTATGGCAGAAAAGTTTCAGTAATATAACTGAGATTGGAGCACCTTAAGCAGACTCCTTTGCTTCACATGTGAAGCAAATTTGGCATTGAAACACAGAACAATACTATCAGAATTAATTTTTGAACAAACGTCCCTCAGACGACATTCTGTGAAATTCGGAAGGCTCCCACATGACCAAACATTTTTTTTTCTCCGTAATATTCTAGCAATTAACTGTTTTCAGTGCATGAAATCGCCACAATTTTTTCTTATCACATTTGAGATGGTCACCAAAATGGCTGGGATGTTTGGTGTGGAATGAACCTCTTGTAAAGGAAACAATTTAGTGAAATAGAAGATGGTGCAGCATGCTCAGATTTTATCATTTCTATTGTAACCTTAGTTGACTGCCCTATGCCAGTTGGCCTAATCAGTTGCTAATTCCAACTGCTCGAAAAACTGTGATGGCAGTTGAATGTATGAATCCACGCTGTACTTGTTGACGTATTTTCCCTGCAAAACTTAATGTGAGTTTGAAGTTGTTACATTAAGTGATTGGTGCATACTTGAGAGCTTGAGGCCTCGAACTGTGACTACTGGGTGAATAGCAATGAAATAGAGGCTAATCTTCAGATTTCATTTTGTGGCATTTTTATTTATTTATTTACTAGTACCCTGAAGGCCTGAAGGCATTACAGAGGGGAGTGGTACATGTGAGAATACGTAAGAGATGGACAGTTATATTGGAGTAAAAAGATGCTACAAAGAATAAATACCTTATTGTACAATAATAACTAGTATGTTTAACAGTAATGTAGCAATACATGTGAAAGTAACAAGGAATAAGATTGCTTAAGGTATAGCGTTGGCTATAGGTGCGTGAAAACCGAGTACTGAATGGAGGCAATTGATCCGGGAAGGCCATTCCAGTCTTTAGAAGTACGAGGAATGGAGTGCAGGTAGGTTTTTGTATGGCACGGTGCAATGCCGTTTTATGTGGTCAATGCATGAAGATGTGTGGGATGGGGGAGGGCAATAGTTGAGAACATAGCTGCGGATTATTATTAAAAAGAAATTTAAAACAAGGACAGGTGAAAATGTTTGTGGCTTGAAGTGAGTAGGGGGAGTTCGAGTGGTTTTCACATTAGTGACGCTGGCAGTACATGGAAGTGATCAATCTAGCAGCGTTATTGTGGACAAGTTCAAGTGAGTTAATGAGTGTGTTAGAGGAAGGATCCCCTATGGAACATGCATATTCAAGTTTTGTACTAATTATTGCTTTGTAGAGAAGGAGCTTCATTGAGGAAGGATCAGGGGAAAAGTTGTGAAATTTTGAGAAAGAAACGGTGGCAATTCTGGTAGCTCCAGAGTGGGGTCCAGAACAGCTTTAACCTTTTTTTTTTTTTTTGTGCATGGCTTACTGCATTGCCCAACGGTTTGCTTGTGTTATATGGCATTTCTCTGGCCCAGTGTACCGCAAGGGACATGCCCCAGTTTCACACGAGGGCACGCCTTTATGGAATGATGCCGAGCCTGCGGCAAAGCGAAAGAAGCCTTCTGATCCTGGCGAAGAACCTTCAGAGAAGACAGACGCTGCCAAGGATGCCGAAAAGCCGGGAGAACCACCAGATGTAAGTAGTACTGTCATAAAGCCTTCTTAACCAGACACTTTATGATCGTAATACTGGTAGTTGCCTGTAGCTGATAGAGCCAGGTGTCGAATAAAAAAAAAATACATATATGGGGTCAGTTCGCCTTTATGTTTAACATGCTCCATTTCGTGAACTGATTTGCCACAGTCGACTTTTACCTTTGACATGCTGATGTTTCACAGTGCTGTAGACTTACATGTGCTAATCTGATATGCAGCAGGCAGCACTGCTGTACCTTGTTGGTTATGAAGGCTGTGTTGCATGCGAGAGTTGTATGTCCATTATTATGAAGTCTGCTCCATAATTCTAACCTGACAGTTGTTTGTTTACAGCCCCTGTGAATTTTTTTTGCAGTGCTATTTCTTTCTTCATAAAAAAAAAATTTACATGTGTTCTAGGCTCACATTTGCTATCCTTAAGTTTTGAGAGTTGTATAGCACTCTAAAGTGAAAAATGTGGGTGCATATGTTTGTGCTGCTATAATTTGTATGCTAGAGCTTTGTAACCCATTTTTTATTTTACTTATTAATATTGATCTTGTCCAACAGCCGGGTGTTCTGATCAAGGCATTGGCAGACTTGGAGAACACAGCCTCCTCTGATGCTGTTGTTCGAGAACGTATAGCCAGTCTACCACCAGAGGTTTCAGATGCCTCCTTGCTAGAGAAAATTCAGGGTGAGTTGACTCCAAGTTTCGAGAGAAAATATTGGTAACATTTGGAAGTTCACTGTTGATGAAGGGCCAGTACTGCATTCAGCCCAGTTGGGAATTCCACTGGATCAGGTATAGCTTTCTTTTGCTCACTTAACAAGAAGGTGTGATCATTTCATTTATTGGTAGCACTTGCAAAGTAGGATGTTTTCTCAGTACATTCAAGTGAAACTGTTCTATTAGTACACCAATGAAGCATACAATCTAGTACCAGATTATTCTTCAGCTTTGGACCAGAATTGCTAGTAGAATTTCTCCGTGTTCAATAGTTTGAATTTAAGAGGGTCCATAAAGACTAAGAAACAATAATTAGATTGTTTCTAAATACTTATTATCAGAGATGAGATTCTGTTGTTTAAGGTTGTCATAGTCTAGCTTTCAAGCCTTGAACAATCTATGTGCAGAGAGTTACTTTATGCACTGAGTATAAGGTCACCTATGATTTTTATTACCCACTACCACTTGGTTTTTATAAAGGGTGTTTTTTTAAGACAATACAGATTTTTTAATAAAAATTCTATGATAGTCAGGCTCCTGTTCTTTTTGCACATGAACTCTGTGTTGAGGCAGACATACTTTCCAACAGCTGAACTGACCTTGACAAAAAGTCATTAACTTATTATTGACTTGAGTGCAGTTGTTTATCTTAGGAAGTTGTAGTGCATAATAATTTATGGCATGCCAATTTTTTAGAAATCGTGAAAGTTGCACATAGTTCGAGATAATTATCATCGAATTTACAGGGTGGAATTGAACGATCGCTCCTGGTGTGCACAAGGCGCGGCGGAACACCAGAACGACACGTGACGAGGAAGTGACGAAATTTGAATGAAGGCGCGCCGAAGCAGAATCTGGTCAGAAAAATCGGCAAGCATTCTGAAATACACAAGTAGGCAGCTTAATGTTTGCGTGTGATGGGTGGTGCTTATCTGTTCCTTTCTTAGACTATAAAGAGGCGTGAAAAACTATTTTGCCTGTCTGCAAGAAGCGCTGCAGTGGCTGCCCATGAGTTTTATGCTTCCCAGACAAAAGAAAAGATTCACATTGCAGTTTTCTTGTGCACAGTTCAAAAGAAAGGGATAAGCACCAAACGCTACGCGCAAAAGTAAGGTGATGCGTGGGCACAAGTGAGATGACTTGTAGCTTTTCACAAAAACACATGGCCGCGGCGCGCCTTCATTCATATTTCGTCACTCCCTTGCGACGGGTTGTTCCAGTCTGACGTAGCAGAACTGTTGCGCTTCGTGCACGCCTTGCGCGATCAATTTCAATTTTGCCCGTGAAGTTCGATGACAAATATCTCGGAACTACATGCAACTTTTGCGATTTTTAAAAAAATAGGTATGCCATAAATTGGCAGGCACTACAACTTTGTAATATAAACACCTACCCTCAAGTCAATAATTAAAAAAGTTAATTAATGAGTTCTTGTTAATTAGTCACAACAGTGTCATTTTAACTGCGGCGAAGTATGTCCACCTAAACATGGAGTTCATGTGCAAAAATGACAGGTGCCTTACTGTCATAGAATTTTTATAAAAAAACTGCATTGTCTAAAAAAAATTGCCCTGTATATATAGAGTTGACCCTTATTACAAGAGGTTGTAATAATCAAGCAAAAAGGGCTTGCTACATTCAAAGTTATTTTCATTTAAAATTATGGGTGCAGAATGTTACAATATGGCGGAGCTTTGCATATGGTACTTTTGTCATAATTAGGGGTGTGCGAATATTCGAAATTTCGAATATTTTTCGAATAGTGTTTGCTATTCGATTCGATTCGCACTGAAATTTTACTATTCGAACTATTCGAACTTCCCAAAGACAAATGCAGTCAACGTCCGGTTGAAAGTGACCCCTTCAGATTTTCAATATGCTTCACCTCATTACAATCTCGTATTGTGGAAAAGCTGCCTTTCAAGCTCCGTTACGGTCGAACTTAGCCAAGAGTCAAAGTCCGGTTGGAAGTGGTCCCTAGATTTTCAATATGCTTCACCTCATCACACGCCCGTATTGCGGCAAAGCTGCTTTTCAAGCTCCGTTACGGTCGAACTTAGGCAAGAGACAGTCAACGTCCGATTGGAAGTGGTCCCTAGATTTTCAATATGCTTCACCTCATCACACCCCCGTATTGCGGCAAAGCTGCTTTTCAAGCTCCGTTACGATCGCAAATGTATTAACTCAAGAAAACGCTGGTTCCAATATGGAGATGAAAGATGTGGCAGAGTTGGGGGCTCAATTAATGCTGTTTTGTACCTGAAATTTGGGCAGGAAGTCCGAAAAATCGGACGCCGAAGCTTTTTAGCATCCAAAATTTCAGATGTTCTTATATATCGACGTCTACGAGGCAGATTTGGAACTCTGGATTTGAAGGGAGCACACCCTTGTCCGCCACATCAGTTGGGCTTCCACGGATGTTGAAAGAGGAGGAGAGGCTGAGGAAATGGCATCTCTGCCCATCACGTGTAAAGTGTTGTCAGCAACACTTTGGTTGCACCAAATCATGTACATAAATACAATTCGGCCTCTACATTGCCTCACTCTTGATAAGAAAGACAACTATGAAATATGACCCCACCAGCGCTTCATCAACCTAGCGAAAAGAAACACTTTCATGTTGCTATCTCACAAGAACATACTTTGGGATTCTCTGCAACTTTTTCTGTAATTTCACTTCGAATTATTCGAAAAATGTTTGAGAAATATTCGAGAATTATTCGAAATTATTCGATTCGATTCGCACTCAATCTTTATTATTCGAATTCGCTTCGCACCCAAAATTTTGCTATTCGCACAGCTCTAGTCATAATGCTTAATTATTGGAAACCCGAGGCATTTGCAAATATGATTGAAAATGTTTAATTAAAATGAAATAGGAAGATAATTGTGTAGTAATTGCATCACTAGCAGCACGGCATCTTGCTGTCTGCCATTTTCCAGGCACAGTGGGCACTGTAAAATTATGAAGCATCCACTGTTGGCTACCCACTGTGGGCACCCACATGGGCTTTGAGATTGCACTGCTGAGCTCAGAAGTTGCAGTTTCAATTCCATCTGTGGCCACATTACAATGGGGTAAAATACAGAAACATTCTTGTATTTGGATACAGGTGTGCATTAAAGAACTTGAAGTGGCATGCCTCTTAATCATGTCACGGTTTTGCCATGTAAAACCGCAGAATTTTCTTAAATACTAATGTTATTGAGCACTGGTAGCACAAACATGGCATTGTTCAAGTTATTGTACATGTGACTGCTGGTGAAACCAATCTGCTGGTTCCAGTAGTGTCGTACAAAAGTGATGTGTTTGTTTGCTAAAAGCAACCTTCTGGGGTTAAATTGGGTTTTGTGTAATTTGTAGGAATACTCATGCATGGCTCACTAGTGGCTCTCACACAGACCGACAGGCAGCAGACCGTCTTTCTGCCCAAGTGGAGGAGGCATGCTCATTGCTGGCCGAGTACAACAGCCGGTTGGCCCAGGAATTAGAAGACCGCAAGCAAGTCTCGCAGATGCTGGCCAGCTTTACGTTCCACCAGCGAGAGCTCATGGCACTTGCGGAGCAGAAACTTGAGGTGAGACTGTCTTTGGGACCATGGGAGGAGTGAAGGGATGGGATGGGCTCGTGTGCATAGGCGTGCGCACGCGGGGGCTCCCCCTATTCACCCTATTCACATAAGAGTAAGTGGGGGACAGAGTCAGCCCCACACATTGACATAATAGGGGGGGGGGGGGGCAATGGCAGCTCCATACATTGACATAATTGGGAGGGGAGGCGCTGCGACGATCAGCATGACACTGTTCTGTGACAGTTTCATGCAATTGTCTTCTTTTTTTCGCAGCTTTCGAGCTGGGAATGTCGCTCACAACATGTGTGTCACAAAACGGACCACGCGCTGATCACAGTGAACTCCCAGGAGAAAGAACACATAAGCCGAATGGCACACGGACACAACAGGAGTAACTCAGAATTGGCGTGAAACCAGCGGTGGATGGTCAAGTGATACATTTCTGCCAATATGAGCTTCAGTTCCAGTTTTCAGGCGGCTGTCAGCGCGCGGCTCAATATGTGCCTTTTTAATTTATTTGTTTGTCGTCTGATGTACTCTCGACAGAAGGTATTCTGACAAAAAAGTGCGAAAAACAATCTAACATGGGCATTCACTTCGCGTTTGGCTTCTTGCCCACATGGCAGCCGCATCTTGAAAGGGGCATTTCAGAGACTCTCTCCCCAGCAAATTCGCGCCACCCTCTCGTAGAAAGAATTTTTAAAATTCTTTTCTGCTGTACAGATGACAGCCAAAATTGGTGAGCATGTTCTTTAATGAACCATCCATCCAAAACAACTCAAATTTGAAAATGCATATATATTTTTTTAAATCGTGTTTTTAGCCCCGCATCCCCCCTTAACTGGCCTGTGGTCATTTCGTGCATCTTAGCAAGTGTTCATGCTGAACAGATGGCACTGTTTTGGCAAATGCTATCAAACAGAGCATTGAAGCTGAAGAGCATGGCAAGCCATGGAGGAAAAATTGGTAAGGTGTGTATCTCAAAATATGGATGGCTAGTGCAGAAAGTACTCGTGCTACGTAGCAACTTATTTGCTCGTAAACTGCACTGAAATAGGCAAAGCATATTAAAGGGGTACTGACACCTTTTTTCAACGCCGAGTTTGCTCTGCCATACAAATCTCCTGTATGCAGAGACAGCTCTGAGCAAGTGTCAAGCTCGGCAAATGCTGATGAGATACTTTATTTTGATATTGGTCAATTTTTCCATGGCGCACCTACAGACATCGACACTAGCTTGACGTCAGGCTAGAGTACTAATTCTGGTGACTTCACGTAGCAGTCTGGCTAGTTGCAATGACGTCAGGTACCAAAACTTCCAAGATGGGCACTTGTGCATCAACAAAACATTCAAAATGGCTACTTTTACGTCACCAACGGAGCCACGGTGCAGAGCTGCCGTGGAAACGTCACTATATATTGTGCGAGCACGTGACGAGAAGCTCATACTGTGTTATGATGTCAGGGTACAGTAGGAACCGAAATTAGCTTTTAAAAACATATAATTACTTTTTCAGGGTGCACTTGTGCTTAGCACTACCTTTTCTAGGCTCTTGAGGGCTTGGCCTTTCATTTGACGCAAAAAAACAACTGAAAACTTTCGTGTCACTATCCCTTTACTAGCAAAGAAAACTAATCCCATACAGTGAAACATGCTACCTGTGGCGGAAAGAGGACCGCCATGTTGCTTCGGAAAAATGAAAGGCTTCCCTGTCCAGTATGCACATTCCACGCGAAGGTGTGGATAAAAATGCCAAGTAAACTTTTAAGCATTTGACACACACCCCTGGAGAAACAGAAGTGGTAAATTCCTGCTTTTCATGATCTTGAGAGACTGTCTCAGATGTGTGGAGTCTTCGGATAAGATTCATGTAGTCATATTTCATGTCTTGAATTGTAGATACTGAACTATTTTGCTCTCTCCTTTGAGTTTGATATGTGCGGATGTGACTGTATATGTTCTTCCGGTGAATAACAACAGCGTGACAAGGTTACAACCGCATATGACTATGTATATATTGAGAATTATGCTGTTGTTTGAGCTTAGATACAATAATACTGCAAGGGTTGCTTGTGGCAGGCCGACGTGTGAAGCCAGGCCCCTTGCACTGGAGTGCATGTATACCGTGTACTTATAGCTGCATACTGATCGCTGCCTTAGGTGTAGTAAATTTTCATTTATTCTTTTTTTATTATCAACAGTTATCTGGAAGGAAATGCATTATTTTCTTGGTTTAAACCGAAAAAGCTGAAACCTATCTACAGTTGATACAGTAGTATCTCTCTTTGGTGATCTGAGTACACGTAAGTATAAGTTAATAGTACATGTTGCTCGGTTAGTTGGTTCATATTGCTCTCAGAAACCAGCCCTTCAATGTTTTCATTCAAGTTGTACTTTCATTGTTGCTTCGACTAAATTTTCCAAAACAAAAAGGTGGAAAGACACGCCACGGTGGTCTAGTGGTTATGGTGCTCGACTGCTGACCCGCAGGTCGTGGGATCGAATCCCCGCGGCGGCGGCCGCATTTTTGATGGAGGCGAAAGTGCTCGAGGCCAGTGTACTTAGATTTAGGTGCACGTTAAAGAACCCCAGGTGGTCGAAATTTCTGGAGCCCTCCACTACGGCGTCTCTCATAATCATATCTTGGTTTTGGGACGTTAAACCCCAACAATTATTATTAAAAAGGTGGAAAGTTGGAACATCAGTGATGTTCTAAACATGTGTACTCCTTTTTTTCCCCCCATATTCAACCATGCTTCTGTTCCCCCTAACCATCCCAAATTACAAGGACGTGCATATTACACATAAAGTCTTTGAAAAGCGATTTCCCACTTATCGCTGCACTGTTCTTGCTGAAATTTTGCAGAATTATTATATTTTATTTTCCTGATTGTTCAACATAATATTTGGCAATATTAATTGCCTAGTTGGTGGGTTTTATTTTAGTTTACTTTAAAATACTGCCAATCTCATATGAGATCAAAGCAGAAAAAGGGGGTTACAGCAGGTAGAACAACAATAAAAATAATCCAGTTACAAATGTTAACAAAGTAGCATAAAATGTCAGCATAAACAAAGATACTTGGGGTCAGCAGATCTCAGCAGGTTGCACAGCAATGCTTAAAGGGGTCATGAACCACTTTTCCAAGTAATGATCTAATGGCCTCAGTATCGGAGTGTACTGCCTCCCGAATCGATTGCCGCAAAAATTTCTCGAATCCGTCAAGAATCAGCGGAGTTACGGGGGTTTGGCGCACGCTCCCAGCGCTTTCTCTCTTTTCTCGTGCCGGCGAGCGCACTGGAAGCTAGACAGGGAGGGATGGCATGGGGGAAAGAAGTTACGCCAGCGCGCGTCATGAAACGCGATCGCTCTCCCGCTGTGATTCGCTTGCGCGAGTGCGGCTACCGTGTACTGAGGAGTGCGGCGCCGGCAAGTGGCGGCACCCCGCGGCAAGAAGCGCATCTGATCCGAACGCCGCTCTCGATTTACGTCGGCTATCGGCCAATAAGCATGCTATGTCTCTTGCGACGTACAGCGGACAGACGCCCCGCCCACCGACGAGAGTGAGAACCGGCCTCTGTTTGAAAAGAGGGTGCCTGGGGAAACGGCAACTTCGCGCTCCGCTTGTGGCCATTACGCGGCGCGCACGACTGTAATATTTGGCAGAGCAGTTCATAGCCGTGTCAGCTTTCTGCAGGATGTGTTTTTTCAATCAGCCCAAGGGGTGCTCCATGACCCCTTTAATAAAGAACTGTAAAGATAAGTTAAATACAGGTTATACAAAATAAAAGATAACCCAATACAGACAGAGTAGCTGAACAGAACAAAATAATACATAAATCAGTTTTGGTTACAAATAAATAAACTAATAACATAACTTAATTGTGCTGTGTTAGTAAAGCTTCCTCAATTATCGTAGTAAACTGGTCTAGCGAATTAGTGTTAGCAGTTGATGGGTCAAGTTCATTCAAGTCTCTTATCGCTGTCGGAAAGTAAGAATATTTAAAGCATTTGTGTGTATATTCAGTGAGTGTTAACAAGTGTTATGTATATTCGAAGTATATGTACAGTAGACTCTCGTTAAATGGAACCTGAAGGGACCAGGAAAACATGTTCCCTTTAACAGGAGTTTCATTTACTGATGAAGAAGGGTAGAGAATTCAAGTATGAAAAAGTAATCATGTTAGAGGCAGCTGTTCCATTTAAGCAGCAATTTCATTGAAGAGATTTCCATTTACCGAGAGTGTACTGTAGTAGCGTTAATGTTTACCTAGTTTTGTAGAAGCTGGTGCATGAATTTCAGTCTCGCTACCTTATCTCTATTTTCAAGGCTAAGATAACCTGGCCTTTATAGTAATTCAGTAGGTGAATCTGAAAGTTTATGTTTGTTAAATACAAACCTAATGGCATTTTTCTGGATCCCTTCTCGTTTATTAGTGTTAAATTTAGTGTTTGGAAACCATGCAATATTAGAATATTCAAAAAATGTTAGGATGAATATTTTGTATGCTAAGAGCTTGATGTCAGGTGGCACAAGACGAAGGGGTCTTCTGAGGAAGAATGGATTTTTTTAAGGTGGTTGAGGTAATGTTAATGTGAGAGTCCCATCTAAAATAATGTGTCAGTAGCAAACCAAGGTACAGTCGAACCCACATATAACAAATTATTATGCATATCGAAAGTTGTAAGATCCCTTTGACTCTATTTTTGATATATGAAATATTTTGTATATCAAATTACTTATATAAAGAACTTCTTTTTGACCCCCTTCAGATACGGTATATTTGGGTTCGACTGCATTTGTGTTCTAGAACACAAATATCGGGTTTAATGCCCCAAAGTGACTCGTATGCACTCATGCTATTTATCACTAAGTCCTCCATGCTTCTGCTCAAGCTTCTACGGTTATCTTGTAATCAGCATGTCATTCTAAATTGCCCGTAGTTAGTGTATTAGGAACTCTAATTTATTGTGCACCCAGTTTGTGCGAGTTCAAAATATGAAAATAAAAATTCACCTGAAAGTAATGTTACCTGGTTTTTAAAGGAAAACTATGGCATGCTGTTATTTTAGTGCTCAGAAGAAAAAAAGTAAGTAAATTTATTCTCCTGGCATTTCCTTTCCCTCTGTGATCCAGTTTTTCTGGCTTTAAGCTTAATCACTTCTGGATAGTGTAGTGTGCACGTACCTCACAGGAGTACGGCCACTAGCGTGGGTTCGGACTTAGCGAGCCACAGGGCCGCGTCTGCCGTCGCCTCGCGTGAACTAGCGCACCGCTGCACACGCACGTTCGAGCGCGCCGAGCGTAACGCGGCAAGTACACAGTACTGCTCTCGAAATCCGCAACACTTTATTGCCTGCGGCAGCTCCACAAAACGCAGTACAACGCCCGCTCCCAAAGGCGGCGGGAGAAGCAAAACAGGCTTAACCACGCCACGTGCGAAAGTACAACACAAAGGGTGCCGCTAGCATGTCACCGCGGGCAAAAAGGGCTCACGGCGACACGCCGCTGAGAGAAACGTTCCCTCGCGACTATGCTGCGTGCTCTCACGATCAGCGACCAAAACAGGGCCCGATCGCTCGAGCAAGGGCAAACTCCGCTCGCGTTGGCTTCGATAGGTACGGTTTCGGCGCAGTAAGACCACGCGCGAATGCACCGCACCGCTCTTCACCCTAGCGTTCGGAAAAGGACAACGTAAGGTAAGCGATTGCCGCTGGCGCAAGGCACCGTAAGCGAACTCCGTCCGAGCGAGCCCAAACAAAGGAGCCGACGGATGGGAAAGAAAATACGTGCTTACCCTACGAGGTCCAGAGAGTGTCTGACTCCCCCGCCGCGCGCAACGTCTCGCGAGACGCGAGCACGCGAGGCTCGAACGTGGCGCCACCGTCGCGATCCGGCGCCGGGGTGAGGAGGGTTAACGTCACCCCCGCTCGCCCAGCGCCGTAGGACGGCGGAGGAGGGGAGCGACATGATCGGACATGAGGATGGCAGAAATAGGCGAAAAACCCGCGCAGTGGCGACGGGCAAGCCTCAATCCCCACAATAGGCATCGATCGCATGCGAAATCAAGGGCCATTACGTGAGAAGCTTGGTCTACACAGAGTTGCTTAAGAAAGTCTGCAAGCTTGTCTCTGATATCTTCTCGTTTTGGCCTGTGGAAACTTTCTGGGTCAACATGCAGCCGATGATCTCCTCCCTTTGTTTGTGCTACTCACGGAGAGCATGCGAAAAATATGTGACACAGCTGTCTTGCAGCAATCTTCAGCATGCCAAATAACTTTCCTTTGACATGAGCTTTCATAATGAAAGTGGTGTGTCACCATTTGCGGTTCAATGGGAACAGATGTGTTGCACATAGTTTGCAGTCGAGTTTAAAATTAACCTATGAAAACCCACTATAAAATGTGCCGCATCACCATTTTGTGATGGCAGTGACGCTGCATCTGTGGTGGGATCTTGTACGCGTTCCAAAATAACCACGGAGGCGTGGCGTTACATCCAGCTGCACGCGATTGGTCAATGCAGGGCCGTGACGTCTGTCGCGGTTCACATTGGCCATTCGCGTGCGGCTGAATGTAACGCCACGCCTCCGTGCTTATTTGGAATGCGTACAAGATCGCAGCACTGATTCCTCTATCTGAAGGCTGTCACCAACATTTACCACATAGACTGTGAACATTAAGGCTTACTGCTTGTCATTGGCCTTGCACATACAGAAGATCATGTGACCGCTAGTGCATTTTGACAGTCGATGCTGTCAGTCCATGATTCTGAGCTCACAGGCAATCGTCTAAGTGCATTCTTTTCAGGTTGTGGTAGACAACTGCGTGCATGTTCAGCTTTTCCTTGACGATAAAAGTGTTGCTTTTCCTCAGCGCCACTGCCACACTTGTCGAACACTTGTAGGTGAGCTGTCATTGTGCCCGCGCCATTCATGGCTGTGCATGCGATGCAAGAGGGCAGCGCATAACTTGTTCGGCTGGTGCATCAGTTGTGGGCTCCTTTCAATCTCGCAAGTGATGCAGACTCTTTCCAATCCAACTGGCTGAAGTGGCAGGAAACAGCAGCACTTTTGCATTGTTGCCTATTATGAAAGCACACAATACGCTTACAATGGCGCTGTCTACTGTACCATACAAACGCAAGAGGGTTGACAGTGGGAGCTGTGAATGCGACATGCAACAACTTGTGAAAAGATAATCTATAACTGGTAGAGGAAAGTGAGAGTTCGCATGCAAATGTGTCACACGACACAGGTGAGCGAGTACTGCAGGGAAGCTGCCATGACAGGCAGCTGCTACTTTTGATAATGTGTGCTTCGAGTCTTTTCTTGTTTCCATAGATCAATATGAGTGCACTTGGGAGGATATGTAGAGAAAGACTAAACCCCCAACTTATTCTTAATGCTTAATATTTATTACTTCAAACATTGAATACAAACTTTTTACCACCCTTCATAGCATTGTTATACAGTCGAGCCCGACTATATCGAACCCTTTTATATCAAATTATCCCGTATATCGAACAATTTCTAAACACGGTAAATTTACATTGAGAATATATAGCAAAAGTTACTGTTACATCGAACGAAAATAGCAACGACAACCGATATATCAAACTCCATGTGCCTCAAAAGTGCCCCAGCAAGTTGGCTTTCCCTCGCGGTGGCGGGGAAAAACTGCCGGCGCCACACTAGAAAAAGTGGTTTAGACCCGGTTGTGCACGGGCGAACACCCCCCTGCAAGAAATGATCCTGGCCCGCTCGCAGCGCTTACAGCCAATCAGAGGCCGTCGTGCTTTCTCCGAGGTACAGAGGCGGTAGAAGTGAGCGCCATTTTTTCTTTCTTTATGCTTGTGTGCCTGCTGCTGCCTGTTTTCCTCGAGTCCTCATTCAGCGTGGTCCGTGCTGGTGGTGTTGCCTGTTGGTGCTCTGTGAACCTTCGTGTCGGCAGGGAGCTTAAGATCGACTTGCTCGGAGCTCTTTCTATGTTGAGTAGATCGTGGGCAGATGTCACGAAGGAGACGATCCAGAACTGCTTTAGGCGTGCCGGCTTCCGCATGCCTGGTGATGACACCCCAAATTCCGATGACAGCACTGAAAACACCGCAGGTGTTTCCGCCGAAGTTTGGAGCGAGCTGGCAGAGTTCCCGGGAGCTATCGACGGATCGACATTCGACGAGTTCGTCAGTGCGGACGATGATGTCGCCATCATGGGTGAGCTACAAGATGAGGACTACGTTGCAGACGTCGTGCCGACCACGAGCCAAAGCGACAACAATAAGGAAATTGACGATGGCCCATTGCCTACATCCTCCGAAGTGATTAGTGCACTTGCGTTGGTCCGGCGCTATTGCGTGAATGTGGAAGGTTGCAGCCTCAGCTGCTCCGACTCGTTGGACAACGTGGAGGCGTGTGTGCTGTCGCAGGCAGCGAAGTCGTTGACACGGAAGAAAATCCAGGACTATTTTGTTCCAAAGTAGGGCACGCAAGTAAGCCACCATATTAATAAAGTACTTTTCTTATTGTTATGTGCCTTTGTGTCAAAATCCTATAGCGGGCCTATATCGAATTATGCCATATATCGAACTAATAAACGTTTTTTGGCGAGTTCGATATACCCGGTTTCGACTGTACACCCCCCATCGTAGCTTAGCAGATGAGGTGTTGCGCTGTTAGGAGCGAGGACATGGTTTCAATTCCTGGCCGCGGTGTCCGCATTTTGATGGGGGCAAAATCTTGGAACACCCATATACTTAGGTTTTGGTGCATGTTAAAGAACCCTAGGTGGTCAAAATTAATCAACTATGGCATGCTGTGATGAGTGGAGTGCGCGTTTGAATTGTGCGCCTTTGAAAAGTGTGCATCATAAAGAGAAAGACGACAAGGCGTGTGCGCGCGTAGATGAGCACAGTGCTGAAAGGAAGACGACGATGATGAAAACCTTCACGAGCGCGCGAGGTGTAAGGATTCGACGGACAAGTGGCCCAATAAGAAGACATCGCGGAGCATGTCAAGAGCCAATCACCTGTCAACGCGCCGGTCGAGCAGTGTCCAATGAAGAGTAGACAAGTGGACCGGAGAGCGAGAAAAGCCTTGTGCACGGAGTTCCAAGAGGGAGTTCCAAGGGAACCATACAAGGAGAAGGTTGTCACCGGACCGGGCGCTGAAGACGGGCAGTCGGGTTGCGGACCCGAGCCTCCAGGGCTTCAACCGGCCGGAGCATCCTGCCGCCTCGCTCCTGTGCGACGAGACCTTAACTATGGTACTCGAACACTACCTCAAGGCCTGCGGAGTTGGGTTCCGACAGGCAAGCAGCAGCAGTTGGGCTACGGGCCCGAGCTGTGCACCCCAGTGCCCGGGCCTGCTCCTCCGGGCATCTCAAGGGGTCGCTCAGTAGTCACTTTTCCACATCGCAGCAGCCAGACCCGTCAACTCCACCTGTCAAGTCTCCGCGATGTGGTGAGACCGAACTCTTATTATTCCCCGCTTCGCCGCCCAGCTGCGTCCGAACCAGACTGTCTACTTTAGGTCTTTGAACTGAGTTTTGTTTGTTGGTAGGAGTCTGCTACCGTGTGCAGTAAACCTTTTGTTCAGTGTTCAGTGTTATGCAGATTTTGTTTCGCTCTAGTGGTTTATAAATGTTTTTGTGTGTGTTGAAACCAACGGCTTTGTCCTCATTCATGCTCTCCGACGCTCAGTCTTAGAGAGCTGTCGTAAACAGAAAAAGAACCTGCATCATCATGCAGGTTCTTCTTATTGTTGCTAATAGCTCTCTGTGGCTGAGCCTCCGAGAGTTTTACTAAGGACAAGACCGTTTGTTCAACAGAAACTACACACAAAACGTTTAATTATACACTGAAGGAAAAATAACTATACATAGGTAAACACTTAATAAAAAGATCACTGCACACGTTAAAGCACTCTTAACAACAAAAGAAATGCGAGTTCAAAGACCTTAACTACAGAGTCTAGTTCTGCCGCGGCTGAGCAGCGGAGCGGGCAATAATAGGAGATCAGTCTCACCAAATCGCTTAGGGCTCTGATGCAAAACGCAACCGGAACGTGGTGGCTCAGGCTCGTTCAGTTGACGCGGGCTGGCTGGTGACGAAGAGGAAGCGGTGGCTGCTGGGCGACGCACTGAGATGCCAGGGCAGCCTGGCCAGGAAGCTGGACGCACAGCTCGGGCCCGTAGCCCGACGGCTGATGCTACGTCGCCTGTCGGCTCCGGAGTCCACAGGCCTTGGGGTGGAGTTCGCGCACCATAGCTGTGGTCTCGCACGGGAACTAGATGGCAGGAGGCCACGGCCGGTTGAAGTCTTGGTGGCTCGGGTCCGCAACTCGACGGCCATCTTCAGCGCCTGGTCCGGTGGCAACCTTCCGCTTCTCGGGTTCCCTTCGAACTCCCCGGCCCTTCTTCGACCCAGGCTTTTCCTCGGCCTCGGCTCAACTTGTCCCGTCCTGATTGGCGATGCTGAAGTTTCGTGGTGCCCAACTATTGGCCCCTGGAATCTCCGTGGTGACTTCCTATTGGGCCACTTGTCCGTCGAACCCTTACGCCTTGCGCCCTCGTGAAGGTTTTCATCGTCGTCCTCTTCCTTTCGGCACTGTGCTCATCTACGCGCTCGCATGCCTTGTCGTCTTTCTCTTTATGATGCACACTTTTCAAAGGCGCACAATTCAAACGCACACTCCACTCATCACAAAGGCCCCTTTTTCGAAAAGTTTTTCGCTTTGAAAAACTGCTGCTCAGTGCGCGGAACACATAAGTGATAGAGTGCGCACAATAATATCACTCACAACACAAAAACTGTTCAATCATAGTAACAGATTAATGATCTGTTACTGTAACGAGCTGACCTTATACTGGTAATACCAAAAGGAACTAAACAATAAAACCCTTCAAACACTCACACGATATCAGTCCGTTCAGTACAGCAGACCGGTCATTACACAGTTCCGCAATACAGGCCAAACACACCTAATGCACCATGACCATTCCCAACAATATGCCTGTTTAGTCCAAGCCAATGCACTTTTGCACCCTTACACTTCCATTGAACATAAAGTTCCGGTAGCCCCAACTCTTCAATGCAAGGGCAAAATTTCCTGATCGCTTTACACTCAAAGAGCTGCCACATAAGGTAGGCACTTCACCTCACATCCGACATCAATATCTGTACATCACATCACATTCAAAGTCAAGAGAAAGTTCAAAACAAACTCGGATATTTACAAAACATATCAATCCGTTATCCAAAGTCAGGAACCCGAAACAGCGAGCGGTCATTGAACTTGACTCTCACGTTATGGCGTCCCAGACCAGACGAGTGGCATCATTCAGACGCGTAAGAAACAACCGTGGTAAAGACGCTCTGAAGCTTGTTCGCTGAAATGCGCGTCTGTACCCCTGCATGAGACTACACGGACGCTCAGTGGAGTTTCTAGCCTCAACGGAACGAAGATGGAAATCCAACTGGCGGCGTCGCCTCCACGCGCACTGCGTCAGAAGCGTTCGAGTGAACCCTTCCGGTGAGCCAACACTTGGCCTTGGCTTATATGCCGTCCACGCATCCGGCATCTTGGAAAAAGTGCCTTCAGCACAACTGGATGTCACAGAAGACGCATGATCTTCCTCACTGCTCAAAACGTTACACTCTGGCAATTGACCACCACCTTCTAGCTCAACTTCTTTAGATTGAGCGCTGACTTCAGCCCCACTGACCCTTACACATTGTTCATCCGGCTCGGCCAGATCAATAGATACTGGGGAAAGCACCTCCGACGCTAAACTGTCCGCTTGAACAAGTGTTTCTGCTCTCTCCCCATGCTCTCTCGGAGAGACCGCATCTGCTGACACCCGATAAGATGGGTACTCTCTCTTTAAGAGCGAGTTATTCACATGGTCTTCGACCATGTACGTGGCGCCTGTTACCATCTCCCGTGGTATACAAGGATCGGCTGCCATCTTAAACCTTTCTTCACGGCACTCGCCGTAATCACCCAGGTGATCTTTTTGTGCTCCGTCAGTGGAGCTGTTGAGAGGCAATCCTACATCTTCCTGATACCTGCTTGGCCTCTCAGAGGTACCAAAGCACGACTTACTATCAATGGAACTACCTTGTTCCATGCTTTCGAGGCTGTCCTTCGCTTCATCAAGCTCTGCAAGATTTCCACTTTCTTGGCTGCCCACCTCTCTGCCATCCTCTGTCTGAGCTCCTGGCTCTAACGAAAGGCTATGGCGAGATTCAAGGCTAACCTTACAGAAATCCAATTCGCTCCCGCAAAACCCGCTATCGGAGCAAGCATCGACCACTTGCCCATAACTCTGGCTCTCAAGGTGCGTCTTCTCATCCGTCGCCACTTCGAGTCGCCGCTCAAGTGCTCGCCTCTCCACTTCGAGTCGCCGCTCAAGGCTCGCCTCTCCACTTCGAGCTGTTCCATTTTAGCCCTAAGCTCCGATTCGAGCTTCTCCTTCTTTGCCTTTCGCTCTGCAGCCTGTTCCTCTCGCTCTCGCGCCATCCGCTCTTCATACCACGCTCTGAACTCCGCGCCCTTGAGACCCATGCGTTCTGCTAGTTCCAATATTTCCCAGGTGCTCGTCATGGCTTTAACTATTCAAAAGTCATGGTGAAAAACAAACGGCTTTGTCCTGTCGCGGACGCCAATTTGTCATGCAGGTTCTTCTTATTGCTGCTAATAGCTCTCTGTGGCTGAGCCTCCGAGAGTTTTAATAAGGACAAGACCGTTTGTTCAACAGAAACTACACACAAAACGTTTAATTATACACTGAAGGAAAAATAACTATACATAGGTAAACACTTAATAAAAAGATCACTGCACACGTTAAAGCACTCTTAACAACAAAAGAAATGCGAGTTCAAAGACCTTAACTACAGAGTCTAGTTCTGCCGCGGCTGAGCAGCGGAGAGGGCAATAATAGGAGATCAGTCTCACCAAATGGCTTAGGGCTCTGATGCAAAACGCAACCGGAACGTGGTGGCTCAGGCTCGTTCAGTTGACGCGGGCTGGCTGGTGACGAAGAGGAAGCGGTGGCTGCTGGGCGACGCACTGAGATGCCAGGGCAGCCTGGCCAGGAAGCTGGACGCACAGCTCGGGCCCGTAGCCCGACGGCTGATGCTACGTCGCCTGTCGGCTCCGGAGTCCACAGGCCTTGGGGTGGAGTTCGCGCACCATAGCTGTTGTCTCGCACGGGAACTAGATGGCAGGAGGCCACGGCCGGTTGAAGTCTTGGTGGCTCGGGTCCGCAACCCGACGGCCATCTTCAGCGTCCGGTCCGGTGGCAACCTTCCGCTTCTCGGGTTCCCTTCGAACTCCCCGGCCCTTCTTCGACCCAGGCTTTTCCTCGGCCTCGGCTCAACTTGTCCCGTCCTGATTGGCGATGCTGAAGTTTCGTGGTGCCCAACTATTGGTCCCTGGAATCTCCGTGGTGACTTCCTATTGGGCCACTTGTCCGTCGAACCCTTACGCCTTGCGCCCTCGTGAAGGTTTTCATCGTCGTCGTCTTCCTTTCGGCACTGTGCTCATCTACGCGCTCGCACGCCTTGTCGTCTTTCTCTTTATGATGCACACTTTTCAAAGGCGCACAATTCAAACGCGCACTCCACTCATCACATGCTTCAATACCATAATCATACCATGATTTTAGGATGTAAAAGCCCACAATTGAATTTTTTAACCATTGTTATCCTCACTAAGTTGTGTGAAGTACAGTGCAATTCACCTGCTTCATGTCATAAGTAGAGTATGTACCATAGTTGTGATCATTATTACTATTATTTTTTTTTTTTTGGAACGTGAGCTCTATGGCATTTTCGTGCAGTCATTTACTACAAGCTCGACATTTACTACAAAATGCAGAAAGCATTGCCGCTTTGTGTTCGATGCCAAGTCCTCTTCAGTTTCTGGTTATAGACCTTTCTAGGGACCTCTGACTTCATGTCTAGGTGTCTCCTTGCGTCCCTGGCATGTGCGAAAACTTTGTAATGCTATACTTCTCATAAAGTGCGATAACCAGGTTCTGCCATGTAAGACCAACCAACTTTGAGTGTCCTGTTGGAGTGGCAGTTTTCTTGTTTTTATCTACGAAGATTCTGTAATTGCTAATGTGAGTCTGGCCTTGCTATGTGCAGGAACACCGAGACAAGCTGCACAAGGTGACGCATGTCAGAAACGAGCTAAAGTCCCACCTGCAGAATTTACCTGACCTTACCTTGCTGCCAAGTGTCACCGGTGGTCTGGCACCCTTGCCATCAGCTGGGGATCTCTTCAGCCACCAGTGATTCTTGTCTGCTCGGTTCTCAGGCCACAATAGACTGCTTCTGGCTGCATGACGTGCAGTTGGTCCTCTCTGGTTAGCAGCCATGAGTTGAGGCTGTCATTGTGCATTGAGGGAACACTTACAAAGTAGTGCTCTTCTCCACCCCCAGTTAATTCTGGCTTCTCTCTTTCCTGCATCTCTTCCTATTGCATTGTAGGCTTGCTCTAGTTTTTGTGAGGGTGCACTCTGTGCTGTTATCTGGCTACTGTGGTCAACACAGCATAGTCACCTTTTCAGGCCATTTGTAAGCCATGTGCACCTTCAGGATGCTAAGTATGAAAGAATGTTAGAATGTTTGGTCTGCTCTAAAGCTTTAAAGGCATGCATAAGCTGCCATTTTCTTTTTCTCTCAGCCTCCTTTCCCTAACACCCCAAGCATAGAATACATTATTTTAAGAGCATAAATGTCACTTCAGTGCAAATATGTCAATGCACAACTCACTTTGCTATGAACTTTTGTTAAAAGTTAAGAAGCTTGAAAAGCTGTCAGGAAGACATGCAGATGCATACTTGAGCCATTAGTACATTTCTTGTAATAAAGAAAACCTCACATAAGACATGCATGAATGCAGTACATATATGCACTCAGCTGTCACATATGTGTATCTGTTCATCCCTGTTGAAACTTTCTGGTAATTGAAAGAAAGCTTCGGCATTGTCATTTCCGACAGCGCCAGAACTGAATGCCGTTTTCTAATTTACTTTTGTCTATTATGAAAAAGCCAGTGAACACACAGTCTGTAGATTTTATAATGAAAAAGTGCAGACGTCTTGTGTTTGTGTTATATACTATATATATTCTGTGTACAAGCTGTGTTATGCACTAGAGGATGATGTCACCAGTCAGACTGGTTTTTGTTTGTTTTTAAACAGTGGGTGGTCTAAACCAGACTTGTAAATGTTGCAGAAAAGAGCAACCAATTATTTTTATGTTACTTTCCTTGCAATTTTGTGCAGGATTTCTTTGCTTACTCACACCAGAAAAGTAGTTTTTTACATGATCTTTCCTCAAATGGAACAGCCCACATTTAGAAAAATCCTGCAGTACAGTAATGCCGCATATCACATTCAAAAGCCAAGTCTCTTGACCATTATGCTACATCCGCAAGTCTGAGGTGTGAATAAACCTCTATTATACGCATGAAATGCTCAATAAAAAGAGACCAAAGTGTAACTGCAGTTATGTATCACATCCCCAAAGGGGTTTCTTGTAAAATGCACAGGCACTGTTATGTAGCGTCGGGGGTTGCATATCCTTCGACGACGCAACATGCTTTCGCTGTCTTAATTGCTGGGGAACCTAGGGCAAACTTGGATATTTTACGACTACGGAAAAGCTAAACCATAGTGAAATACCGGATGTGATGCCGGCATTACAAGCTGCACGACCTGCTATTAATATGAGGAAACAAATACAGAATGCTCATGTTTACCTGTCAAAATATGCACATTCATTAGGCTGCAACATTCCACAACTGTGGGCATGTTACCGTGGTTCGCGCCAAGTACAAGTGCTAAAAGCTAAATTTACTGTTACAGCTTGCCTTGTTACATGTGGTTAACTATGGAAAAAAAGTAATTCTATTATAGTGACCATTACCAAGTAAGAAATAATTAATCGATTTTAAAAATACCAAAAGGTGTAATTGATTACAAATAGTCTGTTACATGTAATTAGCCACGTGAAAGTCTGGTCTAAACCAGTGAGCATGTGTGTGTGTGTGTGTGTGCATCAGTTTTCTTTTTCCCTCTTGAATATATGAGCTGCAAGGCGGTATAAAAGTGGTATTTAGGTGTAGCTAGCATTTTTTTGCCTTTTCTTTTTTCAATTTGTATTAAGACATGCATGCATGAACCATACCAGCCCGTGCTATCTGGTATGTATGTGACCATGTTAGTTTTTACTGAATAATGTATGTTTTTAAATAGTATGCGTTAGTACCATAGGGGCTTAATGTTAAGCAAAGATTGTTTAAAAGAAATTTTTGTGGTGTGTCTGATTGTGAAAGCAGTTTGCAGAACTGGGTCAGTTTCCTTTCGTGTGTGACAGAATGAGCAAGTGTACATGAAATTTCAGCATGACATTGTGTTGCTGACTTGTCTGTGCATTGAAATATGCAGGGGTGGTACAGCTGCGCCAAAGCCCTACATTTTTCAACTTGCTGCACTGAAATTGTAAAAATGCCTCGAATTGGGCCAGAGCTGCTCCATAACACTGAGCACGACTTCGAGGAGTTCGTACTTGGTCCTGTTTTAGAGGAAAGTAGCAGCTAGGTAGATAACGAGGATGTCAGGGTATTTTTTTATTTTCGGGATGCTGCGTGGGAGTCACTGTAATCATAATCACGCGATTCCATCCTGTGTGTTGCTTTATGCAGGTTCAATGTGTGGCTGTGTCTGTGCTTTGTTGGGGCATATCACTGGCATAATGTGACATTTATCTCGTAAGAGGCCAACACTCATGCACAGCCATGCCTGCCAGTGGGCCCGGTAGACCAAAACGCTTTGTGGGCTGGTTACTCAGCGTCAAGAGATGCCTTGGGTTTTAAGTATGTAGCACTTTAGGGGCGTGTCGTCCGTCAGTCTCGTGTGATCGCACTCAAAATCAAGTGGTCAATACAGCCTAAAACAAGGCTAGCAATGCTCAAAACTGGGTTAAATAAATGAACAAGGTCTAAAATAATGTAATTTGCAGAAATAACTGAGAAGTAATTGCAGTAATTAACCTAAAATCATTAAAATGCTTCGAAAACATGCGGCTGACACCCGTGCTACGCAAGAGAGGGCACCACCGCCTCGCCAAGCGTGCAATTGCTCCTTCCACCAGCTCTTCTCTGGCATCTTCGCTACATCTGAAGGGGGAAACAATCTGATGGAGCTCGCTGCAGACGACGTGTATCTCAACTGCCGTAACAAGCAAGGAAGTCAATAAATCAAAGCAAAAAGTATTGCACATGTCGCACACAGAGTTTGCAAATCTCCCTAACAAGATTCTACTCGTGCCTGGGAAACCCTACATGCTTACCTCAAGCATTGACGTCATAGACGGTTTGGTAAACGGAGTAGTGGGAACTCTACGAGCGGGAATAGCTGGGTGCCCGTGCTGTGCATTTCCTCAGGTTTCACAGCAGCGGAGCTGCATTTAGCGCAGGATTTAGAACTACACCAATCGCTACGCAATTTTTTAAAATGACTTTTTATTTGCATTGTTAAAACGGATTCAAATTGTTTAAGTGTGTTTTTTAATGGGTTTGCGCTAGGACACCAATGCCAACAAAGAAACTGCTGCAAGAATACTTGCGACATATGAAGTGGCCATCTAGTGAAGCGGCAAAGCCTTGACAGCCATAGCAATGTATTGGACAGCATGTGAATTAACTTGTTTTGTCGGTGATATATGTTGCAGCAAACATAAGCTTAGTAATTAAGGTAAAAGCTTGTTGCCACGCATGCCCAGGCAAACAAACAGATCTCGCTCGATGATTGCCAGCAGTCACTGTCCCAGTGCTTGCTTGATGAACAGTGCAGACAGTGGTGAACAAATGCTTCACGTATCCTCATACTTCAATGTGTCTTCAAAGGTTGAGATGATGAGACTTAAACACCGTGTATATGAAGCTACCAGCTATCACCAGATTTCCTGCAAGATCGGGCATGGGTCGTCTATGTGCTCGGCAGCGCGAGTCCAAAGACCGTGGTGGGGCTAGGTAGCGTATGAGGCGCATATTGATCTACTGTTAGGGGATGCACAATCACTTGCTTCATTGAGCTGCTCCATATTTGGAGTGTTCTGTTCAAATTTAAAGAGTTCATCTCGAAAAGCATCCTTCTTTCCCTCCCTGTTAACCTCTTTCTAATTGAATGTGTTCTCCAAGAGCTTGTCCAGCTGTCCCACCCCTGATTGTGCCAGAATGAAACCAGCATAATGTAGAACAGTTGTGCTTTTGCATGCGGTATTTTTTACAATACCTGTTGTTGGTTCTGCACGAGCTGGTACTTTACATGTCATTATATGCCTTTTATTTGTGTTACACTGGAACGATTGTGACAGGTGGCAGTGACGCGGTAGTTAGTATAACAGCATTGAGGTCCCTGTATACAAGAGCCTTCATTGAAACTTGTTACTATATAATTGACAAAAAACATTTTTTTCTATGTCTTGTTATCTTCCCCGTGTGTTATGTTTGCTTTGTTATGTGCTCATTGGCATTGTAAAGCCTGTGGTGTCAGAAGGACAATACAGGCCACTTACATTAATTCGACCCTGAAAAAACCAACAAAATTGGTCAAATAACCTGGCAGTTCGAATTAAACAAGTGACTGAAAACAGTAAAAACAAACTTTTGCTTCATTTGGCAGTACTTGCCCAATTCTAACACATGCTCATGTCGAATGAACATCCACTTTTTATAATATCAAAGTAGAAAACACAAAGGAAAATTGTGTTAGAGCACCTAAATAAAATAGAAATCAAAAGAGTCTAACCAGTGAACTTTACCTTCACAGAATGAAAGTTTTACTTGGGTTCCATTTCATATTTGATATTCTGCAGTTATCAAACTACTCAGCAGTGATCATAAATAGGTTGTTGCTCCTGCAATGCCTGCAATTCTCTGGAATGACAAAGCATACGAAGTGACTGTTACCACTAGCCAAGAAGGTTTAAAAAATGGTGGAGTGGAAATTATGCCTGTAAAGTGAAACCAGACCTCCGCCATCCTAAGAGAGGCATGATAAAATGGTAGCATACAGCAAAGAAAAAAAAAAAGCAATGTTTTCCTTGCAAGCCCTACAAGTTTATTAGGGCTCATTTTTCCAGTAAGGTACATGTGCATCCTTGTGTTACTGGTTTCCTTCAGAAGCCTGTCTGGGCAAATTTTATAGGAGATCACATCATCAGTATTCGTCTTGGCATGTTGCTTACATTGGGAACAATATCTTATTTTGTAGTTAACCTAGCGTTTACATTAACAGAGCAAAACCACTTGATCTCTAAGCGGGCATCACCCGACAAGCCCATGATTCAGAGATAAAGTAGGGCAAGTGCTGACTTCACCTTTACCTGTAAGGCGTTGCAAGAGCTTCCATTCCAGAATTGTTTCTAAAACCTCATTGCCACTTCAACATCTAAAATAGCTTGTAGTTTCAATGTCTTTTTGTAATCGGGCTAAAGGTGGCGTGTCACCATCGTTATGCTATGCGAGATTGTTCGGTTGCCATCTTGTAGTGGCACTGGCTAGGTTGGCTCTGACAGTACGCTGTTTTGAATGCGGGAAATATTGTTTGTTTCATGCATTTTCAAGTGAGTTTTCTTCTAAAAGAATGGTTTGTATTAAAACTAATGGAATATAATTCATGTTGAGCTACCGTTACACTTAAAATCTGTCTGAGGTAGGCTGGAAATGTAGATTTTTATAGGAAATGACATTTCTTTGATACATGCACTGTTGCCTAAGTGCTACCAAGACTAACACCTCTGCTGTTAAGAATTACCACTGGCATCGCTACAGGGTATCATCACTGTAGAGTCCTGCCAAGTTCAAAATTACTTGACTGAGGCCAAATTCAGTATCGAAATAACAAGATTTAGGCCATAAATGTGTATGGGGCTGGCCAAGACCTTCAGTCAGAACAGAGTTAAAAAGTGAAGTAACCAGGGTCAAATTAATGAAAGTCTACTACACATATGTGGCGTTCATCGTGTACTGCTTCTATTTAAGCAACATGCCCGTGCAGAAAAAAAAAAATCTATATTCATGATTGTTTCTCACGAGTATGTCAAAAGCTTTATTCAGCTCTCTCTCCCTCACTTTTTTTTTTCATTAATAAAATGAAAATTTGTTTTTAATGGAGAGCCTACAGTGGTTTCCTGATATGTACTGTTAAAACATGGAGGTAGGTACGTGACTTGGCTGCCATTTTATGTGCCATCTTTCTTCCCTGCTGCGAAAGAAAGCTATTCAGGCCCCTACAAGTCTTTTCACTTGGGAAGAACAACGGCATCTCTTCCCTAATTAGAGCACGCGAGTAGAAAAGCGTATGCTGAAACTTCTTCAGTGTTTATTTCTTAGTGGGAGTGCTCATGTGTGTTTGCAACAAGAAGTTTTGTGCTAGTGCTCGGGTAGCACTCATTGGAAACTGTACTGACATGCTTAAAGGGATATTAAAGTGAAGCAATGAATCAATTTAGAGTGACAAATTATTCTTTGAAAAGTTTACTGTCATAAATTTCACCATCATAGGTTTAAAGTTTCAATTTCAAATTTCACGCCGAAATCGCTGTACATGGTCGTCAGCATATCATTGTGGATTTCAATGTTTTTTTTTTTTTGTGTGTGCGCGTGTGTTTTGGCCACATTGGCTCAATAAAAATTTCCTGAAGCTTGGTATGTTAAGTCTCTGGTCCCCCTAAGAGGAAAATGTAGTTCATTTTTACTGATTAAGAACTTTGTAGGCTCTAGTAGATGTAGTCAAAATCTGACTTCACAGCAAGTTGGTGCGGAAACTTCAAGTTGGCGTTGCCACGTGCATTTTCTTTTTATGCGTTCTTTTGCTGACCAAGCATCTTCTTACAGCAAGAGTTGTGCTTTTGGTATTGTGAAAGCGTACCTTACTGCAGTAAAGTCTTGCTACCAGAGACACTGTTACAAAAAAACACTTGGTTATAAGAGACATTTGAAAATGGTTTGGTTGGTTTTCCTATGTTCACCATGTTAACAATATTGCATAAAGAGAGACTCAGTTACTAAGGACAAGTTTTTTAGGCCCCTGGAGTAAATTATTCACTATTTAGAAGAGACGCAACCGAGACACGCTTGTACAACATGGCTGACTTCGTGCCGACCGGTATGCGCTGCAATTTTCATTCCCTTGGCTTGATTTTTTTTTGTTTTGCAGCCAGATGTCATACATCGCATGGTTATGATGAGAACATTGCAAGGCAGAAAGTATTGGCAGTTGAGGCTGACGGACATCTAAGAGCAAGGGCTGACTTCTGGCCTTGTTGGTACGACATATCTGAAGTGTTTAGCGCAGAATTATCAAGAAGGGAGAACACGGTACACAGGCTGCTACAAAGAGCACTTCAAAGGTATTGTGAGCAACTGGGAGGCTCGCAAGGTGAAGTGCTTTACCTCCAGAAGTTGGGAAGGAAGCTAATACATTCTGCACTCACTTAAGAACAAGTCATGTACTATGACTTTTTTAAGCCATCCTGAGCAATTTCCTGTAGATGTGTTTAAACACACATTGATGCTGGTGTATAATAAAGAAATCTAGTTCGAATCCTCAGTGTTTAGAGAATTTTTGGTTACAAGGGACCTTGCTTGCAAGAGATGTTTCCAGGGTCCCTTGAGTGTATCTTGTAATGAGATTTTACTGTGGTACGAGAAAAATCATTCTTTTTTTCTTTAAAAAAATGCGAGCATGACTGAGTGTTTTGGTTATGAAAACTGATTTCTGACCAATAAAACAGCCACTATTTGATTGATCATGCAGAACCGTGCATTCTCTTTTATTCTAGAATGGTCACTGTTAGTTACCAAAGATTCACATTTTGCATGTGGAACCTCTGCTGTTTCATCGTAACTTGATCTTAATGGTTTTTTTTAAAGTGCTCTGCTCTATTCATTGAAAATAAAGATTGCTTCTAAGCAAACTGCGCGTTGAGTCGTGCACCTCAGGACTTACAATAATGTTTCGCATCCATCCATCTATTCTAAGCAAACTATTACTAGCTGCCGTAAAAGTCTGCAGTACAAATGAACAAAAGAAAAAAATATATTAGCTCTCGCTAGTATCAAAATGGGTGTCGGAACATGTGGAGGACTTTGATACCACCCAGGGACAATGAATATGACTCTTCACTGTTTTGCTTAAGTTGTGATAACATGGTACAGATATTTTGGATATTGAAATATGTATGGTCACTTAAGGAAACAATCTACATAGAACAGGGACATATTTGCTGACCTCGAACGGAACAAATACACACATGAATTAAACTGTCCTTGGAATTATCAATAATCTGTGAACATAATGGCTCCTCGATGTTGCCATTACATCATTCGTCTCGTGCATCTGCACCTTGAATGCTTGCAAAAATACAGTGCCCTAGTGCATTGCTGGGCACAGCTTATTGTAAATAATTTAAGCGTTGCCTAACGTTGCAACTTTTGTTTTACAAATAAAACATGTCTGAATGAATGATGATCAGGATATCGACAGGTACCACTAAACGCACATTGTTTACATGTTCTTTCTCTTTTCTAAGCTGTTTCCATTTTATGGCTAGTCAGATACAGCAGTGTTCTCGGCAGGAGTTTAAAAAATATGCTCATGGCTGCAGTAATAATTGGTGCTATATTGGAAGCTTCATCTGAACATATTTTATTGATCCAGTGCCACATTCAAATTACTGTACTTGTGAGAAGATTCGGCTAAATTCTTCTGTGTGTTGGGAAAATGTTTGTTACATGCCTGTGAGCATGGCTGAGAAAGTTTTGTTTTATAATACATCTTTGGAAACTTTGTAGTTGATCAGTAGTGCTTCTGCCATAGTTCCTGTTGCTTTTAGCTGATTTCTACTCTGTCTCTCTTCTTTTTTTTAAACAGCAGTGACAGCACAAGCTGAAATTAGGAGACAGGTCCAGGTGTCTGCTTTTGTCTAGAACTAGACACTCCAGGCACAAGAGTTTTTATTGGCTTTCTGATATTTTAAGCCATCAGGCATCTAGTACAGATAATATTGTCCACAAAGCCCAACATATCAACCGATTATTTCACTGTATTTCAGTATTACTATGTAAACTTTGTTAATAAAAACAAGCCTCTTAAATGTAACATTCATAGCAATGCACACCAGGCCATTTTAAGCCCTTTAAGCATGGCAATATGTGACTGTGCACAAGTTAATATATATTTATAAGGATGTACTAAGTGCTGAGAAACCACACTGGTGGACTTTGTAAATTAGAAAAATTTTGGCACTGCTGCCCAGGTGGTCGAAATTAATCGATACACAACCAATACGGTGACCCTCAGCCTGTGAGTAGCTTTGGGATGATTTGATTTTGAATTTTTTCATTTGGGTTCTCATTATCAAATTAACATCTCTTGAAATGAGTTTTGACAAATAAATATATACAGACCAATTAGGTGCCAACTATCCTGTACAGGTAAAAATGCAATGTCATAAAATTCAGCAATTTTTAATTGCTCATGTCTAAATGGTGTAGCTGATCGTTCTTTATCAGCAGAACTTGTTATCTAAGGTCCTTGCAGTGTGAATACTACTATATTAGCTGTATGAGCACTTGGTGCTCTAGACAGCAATTCTGTGCTCTTGTTTGATGTAATTATTTGATGCCACAGTGATTGTAAACTGGTAAACAATAAAGTTGCATCAGCTCTGTGATGTGTGCTTGTTATGTTTATTCAGCGCATAGAGCATTAGCCAGCATTACCCTGTGCTGCAACCTAACGGCACCCTGATAAACTCAGTGTGCTGGGGACATGTTATTCTCAGACGCTTAATATCAGAGATGCTTTCAGATGACATTTTGTGTGACTTGCACGGGGCTGTAGCACTGATAGAGGATATAACACTTTGCCAGATGTGGAATTTTTCATTTTGATTGCCCATTTGGGCAAGGCACTGATTCATAAATAGTTGCACATTTTAAGGTAAAGCTTTCTCTGTGAACCCCTCCATGTTTTCCTGACCATGGCTGCTGCTTTCTTTCTGGACAGGTCACACTGCTGCTGGCCCAGCTAGCCTCGCTAGTCCCCCAGCAGTGCTCAACTCTATAGTTCGGCACAGCTCCCAGCACAGCCGCTGCATTAGCCTTACAGCTGGGACCAAATGTACTCTTAGGGGGGGGGGGTATCTAGGAGTAGTGCAGCAAAGTAGCATATCACGGACGTTAACGAGCACCGACAGATAGCACTACTATAGTGAAGAAATTGAGCCCATGAAACTGTGGCCTCCAATATTCTCTACATTGACAGGTTGCAAAACTAAAAGGCACCAGTGTAATGAGCAGGCGTGTCGTGCGCATCTGAGCACTGGGTGAAAGACAAAGATGCAAAGGAGTGTCACTGTGTGTAGACACCAACAGGTTGCTTTGGGTGTGCTGCAATTTTTTTTGCTATCCACAAACCTGAAGGAGACGTCCTCACTGTCCTGTTTCCTTCATGTACATAACCACTGAGCTGTCGCTGGTGAACTCTGCATATCAAAGTTAGCTAATAGCTCACTTGATTTGAACTAGAGACAGCTTGTCAAAGCTAGACCAAGAACAGGCAATGCCAAAGGCATATACAGCTTTACAATTTATGTCTGTGAGATGTATACTTTTAAGTTACTCTGTTGATGTAGATGTCAAACAGTGCTTGATCTAGCATGCCTTAGTTGTCTACTGTCTGAATGTGCGCTTGATCTCTGTTATGCACATTCTAGACATGTAGTATAAATCCGTTATATGTTGTGTCCAACATTATCTGACTACAAAATTTTGTTGTCGTTCAATGTCTATTTCTTCTGAAAAAAGTTGTAGCAGTCGTGCATCTCTGCGACCATTTGCAGTCCACACATATTATGATCACCGTCATCCTTCTTAGCCTGTTTTATGTCCACTAGCAGGATGAAAGCCTCTCTCACTAATCTCCAATATACCTTATCTTGTGCGAGCTGATTCCATCTAATGCCTCCGAACTTCTTAATTTCATAACCCCAAGTATATAGGCAATACATCCCGTGATCAGCTGCAGTATTCTGGTGCTGCAGCTGACCGTCAGTTGTCTGTCCTGCACATTATGTAGTTAGCCCAAGTCTGTTTCTTTTGCTTAACATCAATTAGAATATCGGTTACCACTGTTTGTTTTCTGACCCGTTCTGCTGTCTTCTGATCTTTTAATATTACCTTATCATTTTCTATTCCCTTGCACGCTGGGTGGTCCTTAACTTTTTCTCTAGCTTCTTTGTTATCCTCCAAGTTTCAGCCCTGTGTGTTAGCACCGGCAATATGCAATCATATAGTACACTTCACAACAGGGGTGTAGCCGGAAATTTATTTCGGGGGGGGGGGGTGATAACAAGGTGATGATAAACTGTTAAACCTGCGGAGGTCAACCTCCAAAGGTGGTGATAAACAGAGGGGACAAATGGGCAAGCTGGTGATTCATGACCTTGCACAGAAGAAAACAGGCACGATGAAAAAGATGGAGGCAAGCGCAGTGATAAATTTTTTGTTGCTATAGTTGCTATTGCAAAATAGGCTGCAGTTAAAACTCGATCTAACCAAACTGAATATTTTACGAAGCTCCCAATCTAACGAAGAAATTTCCATTCCGCGGATGATACCTATATAATGTTCAATGTTGTCATCAACCCGAATTAACGAAACTAACTTGGCCACCATACCCGATTTAACTAAATCTTTTCTGCAATAAATGACTTAAGAAGTGGTGGTTGCTTTATAATATCAACACAGACGAGTTTTGTTTCAGCATTCACTCTAACTTTATCGCGTTAAAACCGCCCTAGTCAGAGCCCTATAGCTTTACTTTGATGAGGCTGCACGGCGCATCTCTGCACGGAACAATGGACCCGGCAGTCGGTAATGCTTTTGTGTACCAGATGGCTCGAGGGCGGCAGTGATAGATTTCCGTATTTCTTGGTTATGTGACCGATAGCACTGATCCGCATCCTCACAACTTTCTTGCTTGGCCTGCATTGCATTCGTTCGCATCTTTGCGGATCAGTAGCCTGTCATATAGCTCCACGTGATGTGGCCTGCATCGCGTGGACGTGAAGCGTCCCATGCCCGGGTGATGTAGGAGGCTCGATATGCGGGCCGCCTTTGGGTCGCCCTCATGGACTTTTCGCACGCGTGACGTGGGTTTGTGGCAAACACAATGCCGCGGTAGCGTTTGGGGGTCGCCACATTAGAATTGTAGATTTCGAAGAACCGAAAAATTCCTTTCTCGATTTTACGAACTTCTCGATTTAACGAAATAATATGAGCGTGTTCCTTGCTTTGTTAAATCAAGTTTCAGCTGTAGTGCAAATAGATTGAAGTTGCAAAAGAGGCTGTAGATATGTGCTCGAGTCATAGGTGCGCGCAGGGTTGCCCATTAGGGGGGGACAAGGTTTCATCGCAGCTCCCCCTTCCCGGTTGCTCGTGTCCAAAGACAACATGCTTCACAATGGATGGAAAAACGAAAATGAAGCGATTACGTGCTCCTCACAATGGCCTGCCTTTGGTCCATGGCCTTCTGGGAGTAAAGATTGGAAGTAAACAGTTCTAGGAACGCAACATCAGGGGCCTTCGCCAAAAACCTGAGTGGCCATAACCTAAGCCTCCTCTATGCTATAACCCTGCTCATATGCACCCATGGCTAGAGTAACTAACGGTCACGGTGTGACTTATCAGACACGCCGAGTTCTTACGCAACCGTCTATTACTGAATTCAAATTTCCCGCGAAGTGCTGGTCACTGAGCAACGAGAAAAACATTTTCTGTCTTGAAATTTCGACATACCTCCGACAGACAGAGACTGCTCTCACCGGACTGATGGGCGTACGCCGTTGCTACTTTTTGTCTCGTCGATTGCGCTTCAGAGTGTCTTTACACACCGTACGAGGTGCCTGAATTTGGCCGAATGGAGAAAGTATGCCAGTACGCTTCGCGTCTGGTCCACAGAATAAATGTAAGGCTTATTTTGTGGTCAGCCTGCACAATAATGCCTCTGATAATGCGGAGATAGCGAAAGTGGCGAAAGCTTATTTTGTGGTCTGGTGACTCTGGATTGCTGGCAGACTCTGGTCCAGCGCACGAGCGCACTGCCAGTCTGCGATGTCTCAAACCGCTTTTACTTTTACTGCAAATACCAATTGTAAGGGAATGCAGGGTCGCATTAGGTGAATGAGAGTGGTGTTACGGTTTATGACTTGTGCTCATGAAGAAAGGAAAGAACTGCCTTTGAAACGTTTTTCTGAAGGAAGAAATGCTTCTGCCACAATACAGCTGCGGGCTTTAAAGCCGACTGTATTGCATTGAATGTAAGTGCGCTCACATTCCTTTCCGTATGCCCTGAAATAAACAACCAACTAATACTACTCTTCTGAATATATAGAAGGCAAACAGTGCTGTGTTGCATGCTTTCCTTACGATTCTTTGACCGTGCATCCGTAGGAAGCGGACAACGTGCTGAAAACGGCGCGAAAGACGCGTACGCAATGCCGTTTTGATCGCCAGTATATATTTCCCTCTTTTCATTATAAAACACTTAGTTAAACATCACTAGGTGCCATCACTACAGCGCTAAAGGCAGGGCAGTGATAACAAATCGAAGGAAAAAGAACAAAAGGGGATGTGGCGTTGCAAGAGCGCGCACGGCGGCTGCAAGCGACGTTGCTCAATGTTCATTCAAATGATCTGAATGTATTCTATTTTCTTTGCGCCTGATCACTGTGGGAAATGTGGACCCTGACCACGTTGACTTAAAAGTGTTTGAAAGCGAGCTCATTGGTAAGAATCCATCTAAAAAACGGCGCTAATTTGCACACGGACAAGGGAACACACGATGACGGGCGCTGACTGCCGACAAAACTTTTATAACTTATGAAAAGGGAGCGTGGGGGTGGAGGGGGGGGGGGTAGGGGGGGGTGAGTGAAAAGGAAAATAGTAGCAATTGCACGTGGTTCTTGATGATTAAAACAGATGCGTATATCATTTTAAGATTGCTGGAGGAAGCTGAATGCCTTGTTAGAAAGGATGAGTGATGGGGAGGCACTAACACACTTCGAGCTACGTGCATCATAAAGGTTTCGAAAATTTCCCGAGCGCGATTGTCTTTGTACTTGCGCACAACCTTGGTTTCGTGGAGTAGCGGTTGTAGTTCACTGTAGTAGCGGGGAGCGCCCGCTGCTCCATCCTCCTTTTAGTAGTAGCGGTGAGCACCCGCAGCTATCTTTCTTTTCACTCCCCCCCAGAAGTCTTAGTATTGCAGTCTTGCTTGCTTGCTTGCTTGCTTGTTCCTTGCATTTGGCTCAAACCCACAACGCGGGAATGGCCAAGAAGCCGGCGGTTACAGTCAATTGGAACATTGGGTTAAAAAAAAAGAAAATTAGGGAAAGGGAAAAGTGGCGTTTTTCAAGTAAAATAAGGCGATTCTCGTGATATGAGAAAAGGAAATAAATAAATAAATAAGATTTTGTTTTGGGGAAGGATGATGAGAAACAAGAAATTGATAAACAGTGAATTAGCAATGGAGTAGAGAAAGTTGACTGCATGCCCCATTACAGTTCTTACTTGCAGGATGGCTGAAAACCCCTTTGTTGCTTCTCAAGGAACTGGCTCTGGTATGTACGTGGTGCAGCTTGTTCCATAGATATACTTTGATTCAGCCTATGGACCAGCAGTATTACATTCTGAGTGCTCCTTTTTTTCATGGAGTAAGTTTGGCTGGAGTGGTATGCTGATGGAACCATGCTGTGATACCTGCAAGTCATGACAGCTCACTGTGCACTGTACGCTGAAAAATAATTTGTGCTAAATGAAAGGACTGTCAGGAAAAATTGAGTTTGGAACACATATTGATAGATAGCACACTGTGTAAACAGTAGTCTTTAAAATGCCATTTGTGTGAAGGCACTGCTGCAAAAATTGAGCTGCAGATATCACAGTTAAGATGTGATCAAACCATTAAAGGGCCACTAAAGAGAAACATTGCCACAAGTTAGATTGGTAAGGTGGTCATTCAGAACTGTTTTCATTTTATGGCGTGGAAATATCTCAAAATACCAGTAAAAAGATGGCCACACTTCTGGTCTTCATTTTGTGCCTGCCACCATCCGATGATGTTTTTTTTATGTCACAGCTTTCATTGTGTTGTGTATTTTGGCCTTTTCCTTTTTTTAATGAAGAAAATTATTCCCGAAACATGTGAGGCTGCGCCTTTGCATTGTTTACGGCGCAATGTAATCCTTCATTATTGATAAGCACTTACCCGATCCCAAGCAGAACCCACTACGATGTTATGGGAATGTCAGGATACAGTACCTTCTTGTCTTTCATTCTTGCATTCTTTCTGGCCCTTTTGGCACTCACTTAATTGGTGTTTTTGAAGATTGCCTTCCAATATGGTTATATTGATTATTTTCAGTGTCCCATTATAGTTGCTGTGCAGATGCATGCAGCCATTGCAGATGCATGCACACACAATACATTTCATCTTCATAGCAGAGACCCTGGTGTAATTGCACCAGAGAGGTTTACTGAGCTTCTGTTTCCTAGAGTGTCACCCTGCTGCATACATGTGGGATAGTGTTGACGGCTTTGAGCAACAGCATAAGACATTACGATATTCTTGGTTGGTATGTTGTGACGTAGCATATTCAATAACTGGTAAACACTAGGGATCAATAGGCTTTGTCAGCCAACAAATGCTTGAAACATAATAGACACCTAGAATATTTTCTTTCATGGATTCAGCAAAAGCCTTGTTGAAGCCAGCACTTTCAGGTGGTGCAGGCGCAGCCTTGTTGGATATGGCTGATTTCTCTGAACATAAACCGATTAGGAATGTACGTTGCTGTAACTTGAGATTAGAGAATTTTCGTCATTTTTACCTTTGATTGCATACTTGACTGTATTATTTTTAATGCTTTTAGTGTTGTTACTGAAGTTCATAGTTGTTTTATACGGATGATTGTCCACATAAGCTTTGCTTGATTTTCATCATATACTGTTGCTGATGGCAGCCACACACGTTAGCATTTTGCCTCTGCCCTGTGTAAGTGAATAGGAAATGAAGTCAATTTTATTCTGTGCACAATGAATGTTGTTGATGAAAGGTAATTTGGAGGCATGAGAAGTGGATTCATACTGCTCACTTAACATTAAAGGACCCCTGACAGCGAAATTTTTGTTTGTGATTTTTTACTGTAATTTGTAGCTTTGTGTCTGGTAATCCGGAAATTGAATCGTAAATGCTCCCAGGTAACGTATAATTAATGCTAGCATTGTCAATTGTCACAATTTTAACGTCACTTTGAAACACCCCCTTAAAATCATAAGAAACTATCGCCCCACCGCGGGGGAGTGCCTAAGATCACGTGCACTCGAGCTTTGGTGATGTTGAAAATGAAGTTTTCATATTGGGGCCCCGCACGAGGTAAAGATTGAGACAATGTGGGAGCTTCAGTCTGAGCTAAGCCTGTTAAGCATTCACTAGACCGTCGAGAGCGTGTCTCCTCAGGAAAAAAAATAGCATTTCTGGCATAAGCAGCCAGAATCACTTGAGAGCAGCCGACAACAGAGCGGGAGGGGTGGTGAGCAATAGCCCTCCTTGGGTGCCAGTCGTGGTATTGTGTGCGCCCTGCAAATCTTCTGTGACATCAACAATACTCACATTACTCATGGAACATCACACGGGGTCCCTGACCTACTTCAAAGCAGTGGCGATGTCGCAAGGTGCTGCCAACTCCGATGAGCACTCACGCTTATTTTAAAACCAAATGAACATATCTTAAAGGCAATGTTTGCCACTAATAATCGGTCAGAAGTGCCCATGTATACAGGACAATCAAACAAAACAAACATCTCGAGGTTTCAGTTTCGGTGTGAGGGGTCCTTTAAAGAAATTTACTAACATGGGAAAGTTCTTTGTGTACAGCCTGCCACTAAACAAAAATCTTGGCAGATGCTACTTATCATTTGCCCATTGATGCCGCATTCGTTTCTCTTTTTTTTCCATTTTCCTCCACCTGCTAATAGTCTTTTTGTTAGCCTGTAGCATGTATCTGTGTCCTGGCACCTTCGTTGGTCACTCTTCCTGGATTTTTAAAGTACAGTATGCGACTTGAAATATTATGGGTGATAACTAAAGCACTGTGTTGCACTTCTTCATAAGGGGGAAACTTAGGAATCCAAAGTACAATAATTTTCACTTTCTTTATCATAGTAGACTTCTGTAATGAAACTGAGTTTTGGTAATGAGTGAAAAACTTCCAAAGTGATATGGCACATTTTCACCTTAATAGTGTGAAAAGATATTTTTGAATGGTGCCAATTACTGTTGGCATGACTTTGCGCTTGCACAAACCTGACACATGTGGACTCTCTCTGACCAGATGTGGATACCGGGAGGGTCTTGCCTCCTTCTGGCCATTGGCTAAGTCATAGTCAAGCCATACATGAGTCAACCTATTTCTAGTGAGCCTTTAGCAACTCAAGGCAGCTTAACATTAATTCTGGCAGTGCAGGTGTGTGAGTGTGTCCTTTTACACTGTTGACAGTGCAGTTCCAGCTGGCCGGTGCATTGGCTTATTTACCATACATTTACGAGGAGTGTTTACTGGATCTGCCCCTGTACTCCCTTGACCCTGTCGCAAATCATTCTCAGGACTTTGAAGTGTCATCAGACTGCTTTTGTTGACTTTATGTAAATAATGTACAAACTATTCTATTTGCCTAGTTTTCACCTCCTCTTATTCGTGTTCATATTTTATATCTTGCAGGGCATTTCTTGGAATATCCCAGGAGCTTTGACACAATTGAGAGTGCAGACATCAACATGCAATACGTCGGAACCTGTTCAAAGGTCAACTTGACTTGCTTATTCCAGTGTACCTATCAAGTTCTCAAGGCAAACAGTCCTGCCAGTGACCTCCCCGTTGTTGTGGGCCTCAACAAACAGCCCGAGGATGTTGTTACATTCTGTCAGGAAAACGCATACAGCATTGTGTCTGAAATTGGAGCAGCTATTGACAAGTGCCTGCTGCAGGCGCTGGGAAAAGACATTAATGCTGCTGGCCTGTATGGGTTGGCCTTTGTTAGATGTGGAGAATTTGAGGACGCAGCATTTATAACCTTTGTAAAGAACAACCAGCTAGTCATCAAATACCTTATTTCTTTCAAGCAAGGTATGGCTTCAAGCTTTGCTGATGTACTAAATATGAGGTTGCACAAGTTGGGTGTATCAGATTCCTGCCGTCTGGTAGCAGCAACTGTTGACAGAGATTGCTTTCATATGGAGGAGATTGAGGCCTTATTAAGTGCAAAAAAAGACCGCACTAATGCACTTCTTGAGTTTCACTGTGTAATCTACAAGTTAGAATCTGTGCTCGGTCATGCACTACAGAAGTCGATGCTGGACGATCCTCAGGTAGCCATTATAGCCAATCTATGCAACATGCTGAAGAACCTGGCTCTGGCTGATGACCTCAACCTGGGAGATGCAATGTTTCAAGGCCCGGAGTCATCCACGAGCACATTCTTTAACTACAAGACCCTGGTTACACTTCATAATCATTGGCTGGACATTGTGACCAAACTGAACAAAGTTTTAGTGGACTCACTCGTGGAAGATGACCGTCAGGTAATCTCTTTCATTTTGGCCACCCTCAAGTCGACAACTTTCATTGTGAACCTGGCATTTTACATCGAACTTTTCCGAAGTCTACATGAGTGGACAAGCCGTGTGGTGGTGCTGGGCATTCCTGCTTACCAGGTACTCAACGAGTTACAGGGTGCCTCAAGTACGCTTCGGCACCACACTTCCACTGGTGGTGTTCGTGTTGAAGAACTGCTTGAGGAACTGCGGCAAAGCTGCGGGCGCTACCGTGGGGTTGACATTAGTTGCGATCTGGACGAGGCACTGTTCACAGCTACTATGAACAAGGTGTGCAGCCTCATGGCTGAGATTCTAGATGACATTGTGCGCCAGACCAGCCCATCGATTAGCAAGTTTAGCATTTTGGACCCTAAGGTGTGGCCAGTAGACTCGTGCCAGCTAGATGACTTCGGTTTCGACTCGATAAAGGCGTTGGCACGGGAGTATCGCTACTCACTGCTGGACAATGTCGATGTGTTCCAAGAATGGGGATCGTACAAGCGAACCGTGCATAATTCATTTGTGACGCAACTGAGAGACAACTTCGACGCCCTTGCTGTAAGAATGGTGTCCTCCTTCAAAAGCTTGTATCCTGGCATTGTGACACTGCTGAGTGCGGTAACACTGCTGTGTCCTGCATCTAAGGTGCTTCAAAAGTGCACCCAGCTCCTCTTGGAGGGTGAGCAGAGTGAAGAGGTGCGAAACATACAGATCAACGGTCCTCCTGTCGAGTCATGGTCAGCGGCTGCAGCGCTGTCGTTTTTGTTGCAAGAACGTTGTGTTGAACAAACTGCTCAGTTTTCTGACAAAGCTTGTGACATTGTGCTGCCTCTAGAAGCTGTGAGGAGCTTGTTTGTGAACACTGTTTAGTAAGTTTTGTTGACTGCAGCTCTATAGAAACTGGCAGCAGTGCATAATTGATCTCGCTTATTTTTAAGCACCAACTTCACAGCTGAATGAGGGAACATGGCTGATGTTTCCACCAATGTAAATTAAACAATGAAGTGGAGATAATGCCCCAAAGGTGAAGTCAGACCACCACCTCATTGCTCAGTGAATAAAAATGGATGATGCTGTAGTTGAGAATAGGAAGCAAATTCTCATTTTTTCTATGTTTAAGATGGCTAATATCGTCGTTTAAGATGGCTAATATCATACTGGATGCCTGACTTTGTGCTACCTATTGCATTCCGGAATTTTTGGCTATATCTTTCTGGTCTCTTCTATCTTCATTCAAGCCTCTATTTCTATATTGTGCTGTTACATATTGATACTGGACTTTCGACGAAGGGTGAAAGAGGAGAAGGAAGAAGTGGAGTTGGATTCTGGGCTAAGCCTTCCGTGACCATCCATCATCCCGCCTTGTAAAATAAACATCTCTCACCGTAACAGAATTGGTGGAGGTGCTGGGTAACGCATTGGAGCCCCGAGAAAGTACGGCGGAAGACAAACCACTGGAGCTTCGCCGAAGCCGCAGACTCGCAGGACTTCCGCCACTGCCAACCATGATGAACACTGACGGTGACATCCCGCCGCCTCAGCCTAGCACCCCTGGACAACACTACAGAGAGCCACGCCCATTCTCTGGGAAACCTGGAGAGGACGTCGAAGAATGGCTCAAGCACTACCGGCGGGTGAGTCTTTATAACCACTGGGACACTGCCAGCCAGCGGAACAATGTACCACTTTTCCTTGAGGGAACCGCGTTGACGTGGTACGAGAATCATGAGGAGAATTTGACAACGTGGGCAAATTTCGTCGACGAGATCAAGAAGTGCTTTGGCGACCCGACCATGAAAAAGAAGCGGGCCGAGCAGACGCTGAGCCAACGTGCTCAAGTCCCAGGCGAGACGTGTACCATGTACATAGAGGAAGTCCTCAAGTTATGCAAAAGAGTGGGCCCAGTCATGAGTGATGAGGATAAGGTGGGGCATCTCCTCAAGGGAATTGCTGAGGATATCTATCACTACCTCATCGGCAAGGATGACTTGCAGTCGGCGAATGACATCATCCGACACTGCCGGACGTTCGAGGCCCTTAAAGCTCGACGTATTTCGGCAAAGTTCGGTCGACTCCCCAACGTCACCACTGTCGCGAGCATCGACGTGGGCCCTCCGTCCAGTGATCTGGCGTCCACTATACGACAAATAGTACGCGAAGAACTCGATCGACGGGACGCTGCTGCTACTTCGATAGCACATGTCCGCGGTGCTTCCACGCCGTGCGGCCCCCTTCCTGTATCCATCAATGCTGCGGGCTTCGACGACGCAAGGACGCCGGTACAGCCGCGTCGTCATACTCATATTTATGAGCCGCCAAACGACGGCATCAGGAGGTCGCCCACCGACATCAGAGCGTGGCAAGATCATCCCGCTGACAGCCTTCAGCAGCGTGTGGTGCGTGAAGCGCCTGTGTGTTTCCACTGTGGCGTTCGTGGACATATAGCCCGCTTCTGCCCGGAGCGATGTCGGGCGCCTCTACCGCAGTATGAACGACCCCCTGCATCCCCACGTCGCACAAGTACACGTGGTGACTATCGCTGGCCACCGAACGGCTACTACCGAAACGACATCCAACAGAGCTACCGCAGCGATTCGCCTGCTTCTGTGCGGAGTGTGACGCCACCAACCTCCCGCCAGCGTCGATCACCATCACCAGGTCGTCGGCGTCTCACCTCTCCTCCGCCGGGAAACTAGGCGCCGCGGCCGATGGAGGTGAGGTCGCCGGACATTTTTCACTGCACGAAGATATGCCTCCGCCAGTTTCCATGTTACAGAATAAGGTCCGTGTTCTTATAGATGGTGTTCCCACTTCAGCTTTAGTCGACACGGGAGCAACTGTTTCCGTTATGAGCAGCGATTTTAAGACTCGACTCGGTCAGAAAGTGATGTTCTCTTGGGGAACCAACACAACGTTTCGTGCAGTGAGTGGGGAACCATTGCGCCCAGTGGGAGTGTGCATTGCAACTGTTACTTTTGGCGCAAAATTGTTCCAGGCAGAGTTCGCAGTTCTTGGGAATTCTACTCGTGACGTTATCCTGGGCATCGACTTTCTGAAAGAATGCGGAGCCACCGTGGACTGCGCTGCCGGCGAAGTTTTACTGTCTGCTTTTCGTGAGGAGGCCACGCGCGGCCAACAGACAATTGCAGTCGTTGAGGACATAATTCTGCCGGCGCAGTCCATAGTTGGAGTGCCTGTTGACGTTTGTGGTGTCGCAGCGGATAAAATTGATGTTATTGTTGACCCGATCCAGCTGAGCTGTGCAAAGAAGGATGTGTTGGTACCGCGTTGTGTGATTTCTGCGAGCAGTGGAAAATCCGCGCTATGGGTGATCAACTCCTCTTTCGAGCCGGTTGTACTGCCTAGTGGAATGCGGCTGGCTGTGTTTGAAGTAGACCCAAGAAGTAACGTCAACATCGCGGTCATTAGCGACGACAACAACAAAGCATCCCATGTGGCCCGCCCCAGTGATGACATATTTATGGGCATGGTGAACAAGTCGCTATCGCCAGAGAAGAGACAAGCGTTAGTTAGGATTCTCTCCAACCATGCATCCGTCTTTGATTTCGCGCTGAATGGCCACGGAGTTTCTGCACCACCTTCACGCACTCGCCATGTGATTGATACTGGTTCCGCCCATCCCATCCGCCAGAGACCGTACAGGGTATCTCCGTCTGAGCGTAAAATTATTGCTGAGCAGGTGGAAGAAATGTTAGCAAAGAAAGTGATTCAGGAGTCATCTAGCCCCTGGGTGGCGCCTGTTATACTTGTAAAGAAGAAGGATGGTTCCTGGAGATTTTGTGTAGATTACCGGCGGCTGAACTCTGTCACAAAAAAAGACGTATATCCGCTTCCCCGAATTGACGATGTTATCGATTGTCTGCACTCTGCTTCGTATTTTTCTTCTGTAGACCTGAGATCTGGATATTGGCAAATTCCCATGCACTCTGCCGACAAGGAAAAAACAGCGTTTACAACTCCAGACGGTCTATTTGAGTTTAATGTCATGCCATTTGGTTTATGTAATGCTCCTGCCACATTTGAGCGCTTTATGGACACAGTTCTTCGTGGCTTAAAATGGGAAATATGTCTTTGTTATCTTGATGATGTCATAATTTTTGGCCGCACGTTTGAGGAACACAATCGTCGACTTGACGTTGTTCTCACGTGCCTTGAGAAAGCAGCACTTACCTTGAATTCAAAGAAATGCCATTTTGGTGATCGTGAGACTATAGTTCTTGGACATCTCGTAGACAAGCACGGCGTTCGACCTGATCCCCATAAAGTCACCGCAGTCAGCAGCTTCCCTCAACCACGCTCGCTACGAGAACTTCGAAGCTTCTTGGGCCTGTGTTCATATTTCCGGCGTTTTGTTCCTAACTTCGCTGATGTCGCTCAACCCCTTACTCATCTGCTCAACAAAGCCGTGCCTTACCAGTGGACGAAAGAATGCGAGTCATCGTTTTCTCAGCTGAAGTTTCTACTCACTTCCGGGCCTATACTTCGCCATTTTGACGCATCAGCCCCAATTGAGGTGCACAGTAACTCCAGTGGAATTGGTATCGGCGCAGTCTTAATTCAGCGTCACGGAGCTGTCGAACATGTCATTGCCTACGCAAGCCGTTGTTTGAGTAAAGCTGAGCGCAATTACACCGTTACAGAGCAAGAATGCCTGGCGGTCGTCTTTGCCGTGCACAAGTTTCGCCCGTACATCTATGGCCGCCGATTCGCTATCGTCACAGACCACCACTCACTCTGTTGGCTCACTGGTCTCCGTGATCCTTCCGGCCGTCTTGCACGTTGGGCCTTACGTTTGCAAGAATATGACTTTGATGTGTGCTTCAAGAGTGGCCGCCGTCACGCGGACGCTGACTGCCTGTCGCGACTTTCCCTTCCCACGACTGAATGTGACGCCGACAATTTAGACGACTGTCTGGCAGCTCTTGATCCGTCGTTTCCAAATTTGGCCACCTTCCATGCTGAACAATGCAAAGACCATAGTCTGGCTCCTTTTCTCTCATCTGCCACCAATAAGCCGCATCAGTCCCCTTTCGTTATACGGGATGACATTCTTTACAAGCGAAATTTTGCTGCACAGGGGGCCCGCCTACTTTTGGTTGTCCCAAAGGCTTTGCGACCCAACGTGCTGCAAGCTATGCACGACGACCCAACATCCGGACATATGGGATTTGCCAGGACCTATCGCCGCACACTGGAACGTTTTTACTGGCCACGCATGCATCAAGATACAGCTAAATACGTCGCGAGTTGTGAGCATTGCCAACGATACAAACATCCAACTAGTGCGCCGCCGAGACTTCTCCATCCCATACCGCCTCCGTGTTTCCCCTTTGAGGTCATCGGTATTGACTTGATGGGCCCTTTTCCGCGATCGATCACTGGGAACCGCTGGATTATAATCTGTGTTGACCACCTCACTCGTTATGCTGAAACCGCAGCCATCTCTGCCGCAACGGCCGATCACGTTTCGGACTTCATGCTACGCTACATCATCCTCCGGCATGGGTCGCCTCGCGCGATTATCAGTGACCGTGGCCGTCAGTTCATCGCCGACGTCGTAGAAGAGCTCCTCCGCCGGTCTGCTTCCCAGTTTCGTCATGCCACTTCGTACCATCCTCAGACCAACGGACTGACTGAGCTTGCTATGTACGTTGACTCCAAGCACAAGAACTGGGACGCTATTTTACCTTTTATGACTTACGCTTACAACACTGCGCTACATGAGACCACCGGCTTTAGCCCGTTTTACCTTCTCTACGTCCGCCCGCCACGCACTACTCTTGACACCATTCTCCCGTTTTCGGATCAGGAAACGCCACCTCTTGCAGAGACCCTCTGTCACGCAGAGGAAGCAAGGCGCATCGCACGTCTCCGGACTTTCGCATCCCAAGACCGTTCGAAGGCCCGCTACGATAAGCGACATCGACATGTCTCGTACAGTGAAGGAGATATGGTGTGGCTTTGGACTCCATACCGCAAGCGTGGCTTGTATCAAAAGTTTCTGGCCCGCTACACAGGTCCCTTCGTCGTTTTGTCGCGCCTTAGCGACGTTACGTACGTCGTCTCACGGCTCACATCGACCGGCCGTCGCTCCAGAAGAACTGACGCCGTGCATGTCGCCCGTTTGAAGCCATATCACGCACGACACTGATTGACTCGCCCGGTGGGCATCGTCTGCAACGGGGGAACTGATACTGGACTTTCGACGAAGGGTGAAAGAGGAGAAGGAAGAAGTGGAGTTGGATTCTGGGCTAAGCCTTCCGTGACCATCCATCATCCCGCCTTGTAAAATAAACATCTCTCACCGTAACAATATGCCTGTCTAAACCTCGGTCCTGTCGATGTCTTCTATCCTTTTCTTTTTTTTCCACCAATACTCATTTAGCGGTTCTTGCTTATCTTGACTCCTAAACAGTTAATATTTCTGTTTGAATCCCTACACATTTGAAAGGTGTAAAATCTCCAAGTCTTGCCGGGTGATTATCCTGGCATTCCATTTGAATGTAATTTGGGACTTTCATTGCAGCACACACATGCCTCATCTTGTTTTGGCTTGTTGCGAATATTTTCTCCGGTATTCTTTCTTTTCCTCAGGCAGCTAGCTCGCACCTCATATAGCAAAGCCCTGTGCTTTGAGATCTTACAGATTTTTCCTAATTTCTTTTTTGATGTGTTTTTCAATCTGCATGTGGTTGTCTATTTACACATTCAAGTACCTTATACTTGTTCGCCAATTTACTCGACCTCTTCCTCATTCCGTTATGTGTCCACGTTTTTTAGTTTAGTCGGCCATTTTGTCTCCGTTTGCAAAATAGTGGGGGCCGTAGCGCACTTTTTAAGTTGGCTGGACCTTTTCACAGACGGCTCCCTGGGCGCCGCCATAGTCCTCTCTGGGCTGCGCTGAATAGGCGTGACCCCCAAAAAATGCACTACCGAGGCTATGACCTCGGCCTTTGTACTCCCGCGCGCAGCCCAACATGGCGGCGTTTTTTCTCTCCTGTGAAAAGGTGTTACTTTTGTTGGCAATGCAGGGAAGGCTAGAGAGCCGAACAACGCGTGTGCTACCGCTGAAGATTATAGTCCTACAATTGCGTCCCTGTTTTCTGCGTGAGAATAAAAAAACATTACTTTATTTTCTACGGGGCGCTGTTTGAAAAGAGGGTCAACGTGCACCAAGGATATATTTATATTTGTTTTACTTTATGCAGTGTCATTTCGCGTGTTTGCACCTCCGAAAACGTCGCACCTTTTACGTGTACCTCGCAGTCAAAATGGCGTCTGCGTTTTCAGGTGAGCGCTCGTCACCCTCCAGCTTTTCCGACGATTCGCCGAGGGAGGTAATGAAGAATTTCACTGACAAATGGCTGTCTAAGCCAGTGACGGCCGTTCGAATAATCAAATGGCCGTCACAGGAGGCTTGTGAACCAAAACTTAGTTTTGGTTCACAAACCAAAACTAAGTTCGAAACGCGCGCCGAACCGAACTACTTCGCGGAACAGTACATGTGCAGTAGCTCCGCCCCTGTAGCCTTTCCTTCATTGCCACGTTCACCCCTCCACATTTCAGCGAAGGTGCGGGAGCATCACAAATGCTTTTCAAAACGCACTGCAGGAATGTCACGCCTCATTGTAAGTTCCCCTGTGTACAAAGAGAAAGGGAGAAACGAAAGAGAGGAAAGACACTTAGTGGTCAATGGAAAAAAATAGTTTGTGGTCGAGGCGGCTCGTGTGGAAAACCGTAACTATTTTGCAAGCGTACATTAATAGAAACGACTTACTGCAGGCCGAAATTTGACACGCCTATTATAAAGTGCTCGCTGCAGATCCTCGAGTACTAGTACACTCTACCTCGAGTGCATGTTTGGCTGCCATACAGAGCCGTCGCTTTACAACGTTCACCCACAATCATAGGCGTGCGCAGGGTTCCCCTTCGGGTGTGTTTGTGGGGGGGGGGGGGGGGCGAAGGTTCATCGCGGCGTCCCCTCCCCCCCTATTAAGCCAATGTATGGGGCAGACTCTGCGCCCCCCTCTTAGGTGACTAGCGGGGAGGACCCCCCCCTCTGCGCACACCCATGCCCACAACGCTCTACTTGGGTACCGCTTGTCGGATGCGAAACGAAAAAAGAAAAAAAAAGGACGTACCCTTGCCGTAATAATTCATACGCCCATACGCGACGCAGCGTGTTGGCATGGTACTCACAAAAGGGCAAGGGCGCGCGGCCTGAGTGTACCGAAATGTCCAAGCCTGCTGGGAGTCGTCTGCTACCTTTCCAACCGCGGGGCGCTCGACCATTCGCAGTGGCTTTTTTTGTAAAGTGTCAATTCCTTCTTGAAAGCTAATTTTTCTTTGCGCCTCTCTCCCTTCAAAGGAAACCCAGTTCATCTCACCCTGCTCAGCCTCAGTGAAATTAACTTCCTAGACACGACGGTATCTGTTGAAGCAGGAAAATTAAAGACGACGCTTTACAGAAAACCAACAGACAGCCAGTAATACCTAGATTACACTAGTCATCACCCGCGACACTGCAAACAAGGGATATTTGTAGGACAGGCGAGGCGTGTAAGAAGGATCTGTAGCGACGACGGTGACTACGTTCACCATTTAAGCAACCTAAAGGAAACATTAGTTAAAAGAAATTACCCGCAAGATGCTCTAAACAAGGTCTACAACGAAGCATGTCAACTAAAGAAATCATCACTAGCTCAAAGGGCCCCCGTAGCACGGCCCAACCAAGCGCCAGCATTTATAACCAAATACTCAAATGCGCTACCAAATATAAATAATATCGTCCGTAAGTATTACCCAATACTGGCAAGCAACGAGCGCCCTAGAAAAGCGTTTCCCGGAGTACCAAAGGTCGTGTATCGCCGCAATAGGAATTTTTTTAAGGACATGTTAGTGCATGCAAAAGTAAACCATCATTCCACTGCCCACATAACACCTTGTTCTCGTCCGAGATGTAAGACTGGTAAACACCTTCAAGATGGCGTTATAAAGCACCGGAAGTGATTACGTCCATCATATAAAATCTAGTTTTACCCAACGTTTATGGTTTTACCTGCACTAGTTCAAACGTTATCTACATGATCGAATATTGTCAAAAACAGTACACTGGGACAACCTGTTAATGTTAGATTAAACGGGCATCGCGCGGACACGGCGAAGAAGTTACTCAAAGCAGTGGCACAGCATTTTAATGTAGCAGGTCACAACTTCGACGATCTCAAACTTTACATACTTCAGTCAAACTTCCGGTTCCCAAGAGACAGAAAATATACAGTCATTATTCACAAGTTCAATACACTCCATCCAGCAGGTATTAACGTTTCTAAGGGGGCTCTTGAATCCATTCGGTATGGTACATACACAACGAAAGCCATTGAGAGTTAAGCCCTTCTAGGAATTGCGAACATGCTATTGTTAAAATGCCACGTGCTTCCACTGACAATCATTCAGCGAAACGTATACCCCCCCCCCCCCGTTTTTGTTCCTTTTCTTTTTTTTTTCGCCTTCCTTATGACTCACCCAGTTCGTCACGGTTGCCTCTCCCCCCTCCCCCACCCCCACTCTGGCAGTTGCCCTCCCCTGCCTTCCCCTTCTCCCTTGTGGTGGAGAGGGCACGAAGTATATACAAACGACAGCTAAGGAAATCAAGCTTAGAATAACAGAGAGCTGAGCTAGTTGGTAAGTATTCATTCTAAAAAGACAGGGCGTGCAAACGCGGACACAAGAAAGAAGTCAGGACACCACTTCTTTCTTGTGTCCGTGTTTGCGTGTTTGCACGCCCCGTCTTTTTAGAATAAGGAAATCAGTTCCTGCCTTGAAGAAGACAAGTCCACTTGAAACGTCAGCTTGAGCACTCACCCCCTGCTTACGGATTTTTTCATCAGCCTCATTTGTGGTTCTACCATGGGCCCTCAGTGGCAAACGGCCCACTGACGTTTGGTCAAGCTCTAATGCTGATATCGTGACCCGGCGTATGCTGCCAAAAGAAGCCGAGCTGCGTACAGATCCGCCATTTTATTCCAAAGCTGTGCAGTAAAGTCGGTGAAGTCACTCCTCGTTAGAGTGTACTAGAACTGTCGAGTGGCATGGTCGAGTGGCATGAACGCGCCTCGACCACCTCGACGCTAGAGTGACCTAGAATAGGGGGAGTGTCCAAAGCGCCGCGCGAATACATGGGAGGAGCGAGGGCCTTTTGCGGTGAACTTCCGCGCCGCGGCGCTGCCGTGCCGGACCCGTGGGCTTTCTCCGCGGCGGAAGCCGCGTCAAAGCGGCGAGCGTCTGCTACGCGCCTGATATTTTGGCCGCTATTAGCTAAAATTGTAGAAATTTGCGCAATATTTAATACTGCGTCACTGCAACATAATACTGCAGCGACTCATCACACAGAGAACGCGTTTGTGTGTTGTGAAACGGGGTTTTTGTATATATTCTTGCAGCTGGTTTGTCACCGCATTGGTCCACACTTCCGCGGCAGTTTGCGGAACGCATCCTGCGCGCACTTCATCGTGAGAAAAGGCGCTTAGCTTACTTTCGTGTGGAATGATGAACGTAAACTTGCTGCAGGAGATAATAAACTGGAGATAACCAGGAGAACGTAGCACATGCACGTAGTAACTAGCTCGTGCATGCTAGCGCGTTTGCACCCTTCATATCCTATCTTTTATTTCGTGCATTCCATTTGTTTTACAAGGCTGCCTCCGGCACTCTGCTGTTTCAAGCCATTTTATGCGAAGCCGAATGTGTCAGTCGGCGTGGCCGCGGTACCAAAAGTAAAAAATTAGTCGCGTAACCCGCGTCTCGTTCACTTGGTATGCACAAAAATTGACACGGAGGGGCACGAATGTACGTATGCCCAACACGACCGATAGGCCATGGCATCACTAACTTGACATGCTTGCCATTTGCGTAACGACTAACAATAATAATATGGTGTACGGCGCGCAAACCCGCTTTCAGCCAGAAATAATTCTGACGATGTGTGGTCTGACGATTTGTTTCCGTCAGGTTATAAAAAAACGTGGTGGTCACCAATATCGATGTTAACATGTTAGACTTACCCATACATATTGAAGAATTGACCGCGTCGGTAAAATGTATGCGAAAAAATTACATGAAAAAAAAAAAAACATGGTCCCTTATGCATTCGCCGGAGATGACTCGAAAACGAAAGCCATCTTTTTCGTCAGTCGATGCATTGATCCTCCCTCGCCCCTCTCCAAAAGCTTTCTGCACATAACGTGGTTTCAGACTGCCCACAGGATCGACGGCATTGCAAGCTTTCTGCACCTCACCTGCTTTTACATATATATCGCGGGCCGATCACGGAGGCAATGGAAAGCGACCATGTCATGTGATGGCGTCATCATATGACGTCACGTTGAATGACGTTATAGTGACGTCACAAGTTCTGTCGACGTCATCGCGTGATGATTTTGCGCATCACTTGTGTTGGCTACGCGCGACGCCGACGGTCAATTTTTATGTTTGATGAGGCTTCTAAGGATTTAGCGCTTAAAAAAGAGACAAATCAAAGTAAATGAAACGATAACAGTGCATCATCGTGCATGCCTCACTTCACGTTACGAGCGATCGCCCGAAAACAAACGTGATTCTCAGTTCAGAGCAGCTGATTGCACGCGTCTGCGGGACAAAAGAGGCTTGCTTTACCCGTCTGGTCATCTCTTTATATTTATTCAAGAGATGAGCAGACTCGCTATTTAAGTACTCCGGAGCTTAAGCACGAAATTGTGGTGGACGCTATATTGAGGTCATCAGGAAAAAGCGGGAAATTGCGGTCGGGTGCCCTGTTGGCGCGCACTCAACTGCCGCAGAAACAATTGTATTTTATGTAACTACTCGTCCACATCTTTTCATAAAGTCTCTGATACGGGCGAACGCTAACCTCCGAGAACCGTGAAAACATCTCAAGTTGAGAATGAGTTGTTTGAAACTGTTTTCATTTATATATGGTGAAGGCTTGAAGCAATGCACGCATCTCGCGCGAACGTTTCATACTGACTTAGAGCGATCCAATGCAACATGCGATAATATATATATATATATATATATATATATATATTACCGTATTTTCGTTCAGGCAGCTTGTACAGCAAGAATGGGGGCACTTGCAACTTTGTTTCATGATATCTGGATATTTGTAAAGCATTTTCTATACTACGCCTTTTATTCAAAAACATGTGGAATAAGGTTAGTTTACCTGGCATTGCTTTTATTTCAAATGTTTGCGCACGGTGAGCCTTGTTGTACGCTACCTCAGAAACAAAAATAAGCCAACAGCATTGCGGTCGTAGGCCGTCTCTACTCTTTTTATCTTTTTTTTTGTTTCCCTTGCGTCTTTCCGGTGTGCTCCGTACATAATAAAGAGCTTGTGGAGGCTAATTAATTGTCAATTAAAGCGGTATGCATATGGCTAGCAAACCAGTGGCGACTATGAGTAAAAAGCTCGTGAAGTCACTGCGCGCTGAGTGCGCGTGCAATTTACTTTTTTTATTACTCTTAATTCGTGAATGCGTGATGCTATTGCCCGATTACTCGTGCGAATAGGGTTTTTTTTTCGTTCTTTGCTTGTGCGTGTCCATTTTGCGCGTTTTTACACACGCAACAACGTTCACGATCTCTGTGCCCGGAACTAGGCCACGCTGATGCCGCTTGACACATGATTTTTCGCATTCTGTTGTTGCCCCAGCACTAACACAACGCTTAAAGATGGATAAGCTTCATTCCGCACCGCATTACTAAAGTTAAGTAGACTTCAAATGACCTGTGTGGAAACGCAGCGCAAAAAACTACAGCGCGTAGCAGACGCCCCTCGCTTTCCGCGCGCTTCCCGAGCGCGGAAAGCCCACGGGTCCGGCGCAGCAGCGGCGCGGCGCGGGAGTTCACGGCAAAAGGCCCGCGCGGGAGCCGGCGCTTTGGACACTCCTCCTATTCTAGGTCACTCTATCGACGCCTGATGCCTTCCGCGTCGACCGTAGCGGCGGCGCTGCAGTCGCTCGGTACTGAAGGCGCGCGGCGCCGCGCGCAAGAACTGCTGGGCGCGTCGGCGGCACCCGGCTAATCGGTACTATTACTGATTCGGCTTTCGTTGCGTGTCTATCATTATTAAGCGTAGGACTTGTCGTCGTAAGCCATGATGGACGAAACTTCAAAGCTTTTAATGAATGCTTGCATCATAAATGCCTTTGAGAGATACTGCAAATCAGTTCTTGTAGCCGAAGTGACTGCTGGAAGGTACGAAAAATATAAAAATGGAAATGGGCTGATACCGACCGTGAAGATTTACAATCTCGGTGTAATAGAGCCGAACTCATTGCTGGGCTAGTTACGTTACTGTCAATTAACTAGATGCCGAACGACCGCCAGGAGAAAGAGACAGAGGAAACAGAAAGGGCGTGCCTTATTCCGATTTCTTTGTTTTAATGCTTTCTTCTGGTGGTGATTCGGCGTATAGTTTATGCAGAGTAACTGAGCTGCTCTATTTGAATTTAACTGTGCTCAGAAAGCTCTGTGCTGATATCTGCCGAAAGCACGCCGAACATTTACCGCGCGTTGGCGAATCTGTGTGCAAGGTGCGTATCTTTACAAATGCCCTGTGTAAATGTGACTTTTTCGACATTACGAGGGCGCAAATGTATGGGAAATCAATGGTAACTCGACCGGTACAAATAACGGTCGTCCTCAGGGGCGTTGCGTGGATATTGCTATTGGCGCCGGGTGGGGAGGTGAGACTTTACTGCCCGTATTTGTGCGTGTAATTATATATATATATATATGCACATATATATAAAACACAATATCGCAAAGGGTAGAGCACCACCGCCCCTCCTGGCTTGACTTTTGACACTTTACAGATAAAGCAACGAAATTATAATATAATACAAAACATGCATTGTGAAAAACAAGTTTTTGCAATGGCATCGATAGGTCAGGAAAAGTGCGATATAAGCTGTCCATTGAAAAGGAGAACTGGTTGTAGTGAATTTAGGCAGAATAACCGACGGACTATATTTACATCTGCGCATTTTAAGATGCTTGAGATAAGCCCTGATGCATGAAGTTTGCGCTTCGGAGCGCGCCTTCGGCTCGGCTCCTGCAGCTGGCTCGGCTTCCTAACCGATGCGTAGTAACCGCGGAAGCGTAGGCGTGCGCAAGGAGGGGGGGGCAGGGGCGCCCCCCCCCTATTCAGCTAAGAGAGGGGGGGCAGTCTGCTTCATACAGTGACTTAATAGGGATGGGGGGGGGGGGGGGCGCTGCGACGAACATTCACCCGACTTCGACCCAGGGGGACCCTGCGCACGCCTATGCGCGGAAGCACGCTGTTAAAACAAGATAGCCTTTCGGCAATAAAGAAACAGAGCAAAACTGGCAGAACTCAGCCGTCACTAATATAAATGTTGTGATAGAGTTATTTGTACTCAGGTTACTCGTGAAACAGTCGAGCGCATTGGAGCTCATATAAGGATCAATGCTCTGGACAGGGGCGTAGCCAGGGGGGTGTTGGGGGGGTTCAAACACCCCCCCCCCCGAAATTTTTCAATTTTGCTTACATATATATACACGCACACATACGAACGCACACACGAACATACATAAAGCATGGTTGAACCCCCCCCCCCCCCCCGAAAAAAATTTCTGGCTACGCCTCTGGCTCTGGATATCGTAGAGACTGCCGGCAGAAGAGTGGTAGGCTTTCGTCGCTCGTTTTTTATTTCTTCGTAGTCACTTATAGTGTAGCGCGGCTCGAAGTGTTGCTTGCAAACCACACAGCAATCAGTGAGCAGCTAGGTGCAAAATCCGATGGTCGTCTTCTTTGGGGGGCGGCAGGCTCCAAAAACAGGGAATATCTCGGCGCAATTTCGGAACGCCTGCATTAGAGTGTACTAGAATATTCTAGTACACTCTACCTGCATATTTACTCGTGCACCATGACGCGTTAAGGCGTTGAGACACCGATTAAAGCTCAGTAATGTATTAAACGCGCTCAAAACGCGTAATTACACGCTTGCGACGCGCGCGCGCGCCAAATGCAGACGCTCTCCACAGCTTCAGTACAAAGTGATTACAGCCACAGCGCCGCCGCTACGATCGCCCGTCGGAGCATCACCCGAGATGCGGCGCCGCCGCTTCGTTCGTTCCACTGCCCCCTTCTAGTACACTGTATCCTCGTGCTCACAGTAGCCAAACTTACCACGCTGGTACAAGCGTATCCACCTGGGACATTGGTGGTGCCACTGCTCGGCTACACCTGACAACTGGCAGAACAGAGCTCATGAGCGGAACGCAGTGGCATAGCCTGGGGGTTCGTTTGGGGGCTACAAACCTACTCCTTAAATTTTAGGGGCGAAGCTCCTTATGCCGTGGGTCTGTCCATCCTCCGTTTGTGTAGGTTTGTTTGTTTGTACTAGCCACCTCTAGTTCGTGAGAAGCGCGCGTTCTGGTATGCAGTAGAAGAAGAAGACGACGTTGACGAGTGACACTCTCGTTGCGTGTTCGCCTGTGTGGCATTCTTTCTTCTTCACTGCACGCGTTCTGGTATGCAGTAGAAGAAGAAGACGACGTTGACGAGTGACACTCTCGTTGCGTGTTCGCCTGTGTGGCGTTCTTTCTTCTTTACTACGTCTCGTGTTTTCAGCGACACCCGAAGACAACATTTCAGAAGTAACGCGCCATGAGGGTCCCTCTTGGCACGCTTGCTCTTTAGCTCGGAGTCGCCAGATGGAAGACAAGGCTGCGGAACGGAGGGCACGGAAGGCGGCGGCAGCGCGCGCTCGCAGACAGAATCCTGAGGTGAGAGCACGCGAGGCCGAAGCTGCACGTCGACGCCCCGAAGCAGATTCCGCCGTTCGAGCCCGCGAAGCCAAAGCTGCTCGACAAGCTGCACGGCTGCGGCGAGAAGACCCCGCCGTTCGAGCCCGCGAGGCCGAAGCTGCTCGACAAGCTGCACGGCTGCGGCGCGAAGACCCCGCCGTTCGAGCCCGCGAGGCCGAAGATGCACGGCTGCGGCGCGAATCGGATCTTCAAAATGTGAAGGACCGTGAAGCGGCGAGAAAGCGCGCGTACCGGCAGGCAGAGCCCGAGTCTGTGCGAGCACGTGAAGTGGCTGCAAAACGCATCAGGCGGGCTCTGCCCGAAGGCACCGACGCGCGCTTCCAGCGGGACTTCCTTGATAACAGTTTCGGCCATAGTTGCGGTGTGTGCGACAGATTGCTGTTTTCAAACAACCTAGTCACAATATCTTCCATCAAGAAGGACCACGCTCGCGCCAATGCCATCGCCGTGCTGCAGCGCGAGTTCGCTTCGCCCCACTCATCATCATTCACCACGTGGACATGCTGTGATTTCTTTACATTTTGTATGTGTATGTATATGCACGCACGCGCATGCACAAATACACGAACTTGCATGAAGATTCGAATAAGGGGGGGCTCCATCATACCTCTTATTTGCACTGCGTTCTGATCGTAATTGACCTCACTGGGAGGGGGTCGGGAATAATTTCCTTTGCCTTGAAGGCACCTATGAAATTCAGGAGGGTGCCAGCGCGGTGTTTTACCGAGCAGCAGTGCACCGCTGGATCCATAGGCGTGCGCACAGGGGGGGCAGGGGGGGGGGGCGGCTGCCCCCCTTAGTCACCCAGGAGGGGGCTCGAAATCTGCCCCATACATTGACCCCCTTAGTCACCTAAGAGGGGGGGGGGGGCGCAAAATCTGCTTCGTACATTGACTTAGTAAGGGGAGTGCGCTGCAAAGAAACCTTCGCCCCCCCCCCCCCCTGATGGGGAACCCTGCGCACGCCTATGGCTGGATCCCTCATTCCATTTCAGCCATGCGCTTTCGACAGATGGTGATTCCATATGTCCTCGCGGTCATAGATATATATAGTAATCCGAGAGAAGCGGCTAGAGAAGGCAGCAATGAAAAGGCTAGAGGAAGAAGAGGTAGAAGAAGGCAGGAAATAATAAATGACTGAAAGCAAACTGCTTTCGTTGGAACTTTTAATTTTGGCGCAGCCATAGGCGTGCGCAGGGTTCCCCTTCAGGGGGGGGGGGGGCGAAGGTTCATCGCAGCCCCCTCCCCTGTTAAGCCAACGTATGGGGCGGCCCCCCCCCCCCCCCCCCCCCCCCCCCCCGCCCTTAGTCAGTGGCGCAGCCGACAGAATAAGATGTGGGTAACCTTCTACCTGACACAGAGTGACGGCCAGCCACTGGCTACGAACTAGACGGCGAGAACTTCGTTGCGGCACCGGTAGAGATGACAGCACCTGGTCGAATCGAATCCATCGCCGCCAGTGCCAAAGAGCCAATCGGCGACGTCATCGCCAGAGGTACTGTGAAGGTTAATATATTTTTCTCGGATTTCGAAGCATGGGGAAAACAAAACTCCATTAAGGAGCAACTGCCGAGCCATTCTGATGCAGTCGTAGACACGTCAAGCTGGTCTAGCGTGCCTTTTCAGTTGACTTTGTTGCAAAAGCAACAAGCACTCTTGACGGTACTGGCATCAGACATGACTAGTCACATGACAGTATACCTGGACATCTTTGACGGCAGTTCCAGTGCAGATTATTGGTTGAACGCATTTGAGTGTGCATGTGAACAGAATCGTTGGTGCACAGATTGCAAAAAAAAAAAAAAAATGCGAGCAAGCCTGTCTGTAAATGCCAAACAGTGGTTTGACTTGAGTTTTGCCCAGCATAAAGAAGATTCATGGGGGTAATGAAAAGACAGCTTTGTCAGTGCCTTCAGAAAGAATGCAGTAGAACTGTGGGACAAAACCGTCTCGTACGAACAAAGCAGTGACAACCTATAGTCGACTATTTCTTCGTAAAACAACAATTGCTGTATGATACTGATCCGAACCTTCCAGAATCATGCATCGTGCCTCTTATAATACAGGGGATGAAGAATGGAAGTCGAAAGTAAACGGAACTCAAGGCACCTCTAACGTCTGAAGATGCAATCGGGTTTAAAGATGCACCACCTGAGCCGAACGAGGCAGGGTCACCTAGAAAAGGTGTCTTGCTGTACGCGAATAATTGCCCCACATATCTGGCATCACATCAGCTGTATGAAATTCACGCATCACTCAGAGAATCGTCGCATAATTGTTTGCAGGGGAGCGAGAGGCCGCTTTTATTGTAAGTCCAAAGATACTCTTCGCTGTAATGGTTGTTTGATTGATACAGGTGCTTCAGTAAGCCTGAAAATGAAAAGATGGTACCTAAAGTCTAAAGATGACATCTGTCCAGGAAAACCGGCTCCTGTTCGGGTGGAAGAATTCCGGTTAACTTTTTTCAGAAAATGATGAGCTATGCATGTACTCCAAGAACGATATCTTAGTTTATTCAAGGTCCAGAGACGACCATGCGGTTCACCTTTCAGCAGTGCTGCAAGCGCTCAGTGATGTACAACTAAAAATCAATGCAGAGAAGAGTGGGTTCTTTTGTCAGACCGTAGTATTTCTCGGCAGGCGCTTTGATGGCAAGACAGAGTACCAAGGAAGAAAGCGTGCAGCGAATCAGGTCTCTTGCGAAGCCTCATGACGTTCATTCCCTTCGTGTATTTTTAGGCCTCGCAGGACACTTCAGAAAATTTGTAAAAGAGTATACGCTAAGAAGACGAAGTGCATCACAACTTTAACTCAGAAAGGCGTTCCGTTCATATGGTCTGACGAATGCGAACAAACTTATTTGAACCTGGTTACCACCATTTCGTCTGACCCTGCCTTCGAGCTCTACACTGATGCTTCACACTATGGAACTGGAGCTGTTTTTTACCAAAGAGATGACAAGTAGCCTGCGGCCCGACAGCTGCAAGTAATTAGATACTTTTCGTACATGTTTACGGAAGCCCAAGTCAAGTACTGCACCACAGAAAAAGAAATACAGCAGACGCCTTCAAAATCTATGACCTCACAGCGTTTGCTGCGCGAATTTCAAGGTGGCGTAGCCAGCCGCATTTTCTTTCTGCGTGGTGATATTGGAATTTTATATGAGTAATTTACTGATAATAGAAAAATAGTTTTTCTCTTTAGTGTCCCTTTAAAATTGTTCCACATACGCTGTGCATACATAATGTCCCACAGGCCCGTAAAAATTTCGGGGGGGGGCGCCCCCTCCCCCCCCCGAAATTTTTATTATGCATGGTGTTTTACCGAAAATAAATAATGAAAATAGGCGTTTTTCCCAAATAGTCAAGGCTTTCAGCAAGTGCCCCCCCCCCCCGAAAAACATTTCCTGGCTACGGGCCTGATGTCCCACATTTTATATCGAAAAAACGCTTTTTTTATAAGGAGAAATCTATTCGGAGAAGTTTTATGAGGGACAAGTACTGAACTTCTTTTGCTTCTTGCATATGGGGCTACTTGATTTATCTGAAATGGGCGAGCTAAAAGTAAATAGACCCGACACTTATATAGTTAACATCTCGCTATTCTCTGTTTTATTTGCATTCATTATTACTTTATATCCCAAATGTTATTCTGTAATCGCAGTAATAAATGTAATTCAATAAATTTATACCCATAACTTATCATCGCAAGCGCGATCACAGAGCTCCAAAGCGGAGAAACGTTCTTGAAAGTTACAGCCCTCCACTATAACGAAATGACTGCATGGAGTTTCGTTACATAGAATCCCTCTTAAGACATTCGTTTTCCGCGGCTTCATCACGGCTCCCGGTGGTCATGTGACACGAGATGGACATGCACAGCCTGTTTTGTGTATATCTCATACATGGGTCATTTCTGAAGGGGATTTGGCGGCAGGATTCCAACAACATATCTATACCTCTCTCCAGAATGACTAAAATCTGGACGCCGATTCCGAAATATAGAGTTTAGTTGCGCGGTTATCACATCGTCACCGCAGGGGGTCCCTCACGAAAAAAAAAAAAAAATCTTTACAACTGCCATGCCTGTGCACCTCAAGAACATACATATAAATAAAATTAAAAAAAAAATGGGACAAAGACAGTCATGTGCGGGCCGCGTGTTTGACGCCCCTGCGCTATATATTGCGAGAGCTACATGATACTGCCGCAACACCGTTGGAATGTGCAGGAATAGCATAGGTTCAATAAACAAGGCGTGGGGCAAAGTATATTCGCTTAGCGAAATATCTGGTCTAAAAAAACGAAAATTACGAATTCCGTGCCGGGTGCTCTCCCCTTACCTTGAACCATATGCATTCAATGAGTAAGCGTCGAGAAGCTTAGTCGCCACTTACCAAACGGGAGCGAACCCTGAAAATAGATTGAAATCGTTTCGTCCACCTCCTGCCTGTCGTACACCCGCGTAGTCCAATGGCCACCTTCTACTGGCACAACATCGTAAGGAAGGCATACACCATTATAATATGGAAAAAAAGAGCACGGTGCAAACTGTGCATAACATACACTGCTGAAAACTGCAAGGAGAAGCCCTCAAAAAGGAGTTTTATAAATGACATTGAAGAGTGGCCCGACGTTCGGGAACGAGAGAAATGAAGGGATGAGCTAGATATCTGTGCTCATTCTGCAGAGGTCCACAAGGACATCCGAAATTTGCTCGGTTGGTGGAAATTAAGAACGACAGCCGACGCCTTCACAATTCGCAAGCCAGATGTGCGCGCCTGCGGCTAGCGCAAGCAGTGCAAGAAACTTTAGCGTGGCAGGATATGTGGTGCAACAGCGCATGACGTGCTTAAAGCGGGAATCTCTTGATAATTTGATTTTTAGCACAATAACATCGTGAAGAAATAAACTATAAACTGTGCACAAAAATCTTATAGAATGTACATGGTACTAGAGTGGTGTGATTATGAAAAGAATGCTGGGACAAATATTTTTTTTTCTTCCTTTCGGCTGCTTATCCGTATTTCTAAATGTACACGTGATACACGCGGTTCGTTATAATTTTTATCTAGGTTAGTGCATTTACAATAAAGGTCACAAATTGGGCCTTTTTTCTCAATTTCTCTTGCTGTGGCCAGGTGCTACTACTAATATCCAGAAGGGTGGACGAGTGGGTTTGATGGCAGAGCATGCTTTAAATTTGAATAGAGAGCGCAATAAAAACTAAGTGAAGAGAGCGTTCTGTTCTCTGTCTCCTCGGTTCTTATTGCGCTCCCTATCGAAACTAAACTCATGCTTCACTTGCTACATCTGCTACAAAATGCCATTGATGATCCCCATTGTATTTGTAGAAAAAATATGTACAGTATACCACTGCCGAACAAACGTTCATCGTACCCAATATGTCCGCGAAACTGTTTCCATCGCGAGAACATTTTTACAAGAAATTACCAAAGGTTAAAGTATAATTGTTAGCGAAGCATGCGCGAACAAAGCGCAGATATTTGCCACTTTAAACGCCTTGCTGTCGATTCCATGTTCGGGCAACACCACCTAGATTATTGGCTGGGGCCGCTGTCGGGCGCGATCTGAGGTCGGGCCGGGCCGGATCGGGTCGGGTAGGTGAAATTCTTTCTCGGGTTCGGGCCGGGCCCGGGTCTCCTCTTGAGTCACCGGGCCGGGTTCGGGCGGGTAAACATGAATGATTTCCCGGCCCGTGCAGTGCTCTAGTCTGATGTCTTAAATTGTTCACAGACAACCAGGCCTTGACTTATCTGCTTCATCTCGCACAACCAACGGGGAGAATTGCACGATGGACTAGCGAAATACAACGGTACACTTTCGAGGTAGCTCATCGCCCTGGACAAAATCACCAGGATGCTGATGCCTTGTCCACGCTGCATATACCCCAAGAAACTGGAGCTGAACACGTAAACTTTATAAGGCCGTGGGAAGGAACAGAAAAATTGGTATTTAAAAACGGAAAAGGTACACGTGCCTGAGACAGAAGTGCAAGCTGTTCTGGGGCTGTACCATATCAGTCCAGAATCTGGAGGACGTGATGGATTTGGGAGGACATACAGAAAGCTCAGTGCAAGATTCACTTGGACGAACATGAAAGCGGATGTCGCTAACTATACATTAAGATGTGCCACGAGTGTCAGGTCTTCAAAGCAAAGTTTAGGCCACGAGAGAATAAAATGGTAATGCTGGTGTACTCTGATGTACCTTTTGAAGTGCTGCACCTCGGTTTTGCGGAAATGAAGAAGAAAGGCGAGGGCGTGCGCAAAACGCAAGCGTTTTTGGTTGCCGTGGATCAGTGCTCGCGCTATGTTGCTGCTAAGGCCGGCCGTGAAGATGCGAATTCGGCAATTCACTCCTCGAGCGGAATGTGTTCAAGGATGTTAAAGTTATAGGTGCCGACAATGGACCAGCTTTTCGAAGTCTTAATAAAGAGGCATCAACTTACGTTTCCCAGCACCATGCCACCCTGAAGCTAATTCCCCTGCAGAGAGGGTGATTAAGGACCTGAATGTGTTTGTCTTTATACCCAGACTTCAAAGGCGGATGGAAATGAGCTCTAGAGGCGGTTGTATCCCATCGCAATCGCTACTATCCTGCAGGACTTGGATGCAGCCCCAACTTTGCGGCTTTCGGAAAATCAAGCTGGTTGCCCGCCGACAAGAGCTTGGTTTAGTGGACAAGATCATTCTCAAAGAAAAAACCTATGGCAGAAGAGCAGAAGCATTGATATCGCCAAACGATGAAAAGGAACTTTGACAAGCGTCATCGATCAGAGATAACCGATGTGCAGCCTGGAAGCATGATTCTTGCGCTCAAAGGTCTCGACTCGAAGTCTCCGTTTACGGGTCTCTACTTTGTCACGAAGATCGTGAAACAGCAAGGTATATTGAAGACAGTATATTACCAGGGACCTCGCGGCTAGGTCGAAGAGGCGTCTCTCGCAAACATATATCTTCCATATCATCTTCGGAGAGATGGAAATAGGAGCCCGGGAGGATATAGTGACCCAAAAGAAGTGGCTGGAGAAGGCGGCAGTGAGGAGGCTTGAGGAAGAACAGGTAGAAGGAGGCAGGAAGGATAGAAATGAATGGCTGAAAGCAAACTGCTTTCGCTGGAACTTTATAATAGAGTCTTGAAGTGATGAGAAATTGTTGAACAGCTTACTGTTATCCTCCACCACTCGGGTTGGGGACTCGAGAGGGTGATCAAGGCTTACGCAAGAACGCTGCAAAGGAAATCACTTGCTGCCCTGACGAAGGAGGGTCCTATCGAGCCATTGGCTCCAGTGGAATTTCCTGTTCATTGATTTCGCACGTATTTGGCCCGGTAACTCTAGTTGAAGTCACTTCGGCAGCAGCTTGTGTTTGACCATTGGTGAGGCCTTTATCACTCAGTATACAGAACCAACCTCTGGGAAACTGCTGAGATCATGCCCGAGCATTATTGCCGAGGTGAGATAAAGTTTGGAACACTGTTTACTTCCCGTGCAGGAGAAATGTATTAGAAACATCCGGAGTGTTGGCTCCCGAAGAGAGCCCTCGAGGGCCATATGCAGCAGCTCTATAGAAACATCCTTTAGGTCTAATGCAAGCAGGCCTAGTCGAAGCGCATGTGCCGCCACGACAGTCGGCAGGAGACCTCAACACAAAGCATTTCTGCGGTAAATGCATTGTCGCTACAGTTAGGATAACTGCCTATCCCTTCACGCATGCTTTTGTGAAATAGCCGGAACGTCAATCTATTCTGCAGCACAGTTTAGGACTGCATGACTATCCTACAAAGTTAAACAGTAAATCACGTTTTAATTAGCAAGTACATTCCGATGTATCATCCAGGTATAATTGCCGCCATTTAAACAGATGCACCTAAAAAAAGCAACGTCGTTGTATAAGGCACATACAACTAAAAAAAAAAGTAAACGCAGCTGTAAGGCGCGACAGAAAGTTAGACATGCATAAAGAAGATATGCCTCAACATGCGACAGTTGAATCAAACGTTTTCTGCGCGACCGGAAAGTTATACTTTCTGGTCACCTTCACCCCGTGATTCTCTGCAAGGCTTGACGACCGTCACAGCGAGCAGCTTCCCACCTAAAAATTGCGAAAATTTAAGCATAGTGACATTTCCACATGTTGAAGCCACCACTGCAGTCTTCTTTTATGTTGTCGCTGGAGATAAAACCACGAATGGCTATTTTAATTTATATATTTCTTAGCGATTGCTACACATTACACGCATGAATGTTTAACATGACACTTTTTGGTTACCCATTTCCGCATCGCTTTCCTTCAAATCATGGATATACTTAAAAGGACACTGAAGAGAAAAACGATTTTTCATGTATTAGTAAATTGGGCTTTCACGATACTGAAAACACCCCTCTTATTGCAAGAAGACGCTTGGTAAGCGAGAAAACACGCGAGAAAAAAAAAAATGCGGGTTGCCACGTCACCTTGAAATTCCCGCACCAAGCGCCCCAACGTCAGATTTTGACGGCGTCTACTAAGTCATACGCAGTTCCTAATCGGTGAGAATGTTGTACAATGTCCTCTGAGGGGGCCATTAACTTGACAAACCAAGTTTCAGAAAACTTCGTTATGCAAATGTTGCCAAAGTACGAAAAGCACACTTCGAAACCGTGACGTCACGTACGGAGATTTCGGCGCGAAATTTAAAAGTGAAACTTTGACCTTGATATTCTCCTCTATTAATGAACATACGATGGTGAAATTAACGACACTAGAGTGCGCAGAGTACAATTTATGAATATAACCCGATTCATTGATTCTCTTTAGTGTCCTTTTAAGTAGCTAAGCTACCATTTCATATATCACAGATACGTTGCAACTAATATTTCTTCTACGCAGCATGAGAACGTCTCTCTGCGAGATAAAAAAAGTGGGAGGAAACACAGGGAGGGACAGCCATTGCATGGATCGCTTGGTGCCCGTGCATTTGGATGAGTGGTTGTAGCTGTTAGGTTTATGGGGGGGGGGGGGGTTACTAGTGGGAGTTGTGGTGGGTATGGGGAGGGGGCAGTGATGGGAACGTCACGTGATGACATCCTTGAAGCACTGACATTCATAAAGAAAAATGACAAAGGAAACGATATCATGGAAAAAAGCACGTGATGACAAGCGGCCATTTCTAATAACCCGCTCGGCAGCAGTGGATTCACCGTTTTACTTGCCTGCTCCGCTGCTCGGAAGTGGTAGCGCGTGTCTAATCGGGCTCGAAGTTTCAGATATCGCTGCCGCAAACCAAAGGCCGCGATGCAGCCGGAAGATGGCCATACCGTGCTGCAAGCAGAAAGCGAGCGGGTACGAGCTGCAGAAAGCAACGGCAACTCCAGCAGCCAGGTAGACTAAACATACCACGAACCACGGCCAGGGGCGTAGGCAGAAATTTTTTTCTGGGGGGGGGGGGGGGGCACCTCCGTGATCTGAAGGGGGGGTAGGGCAGGCAGATGTGGTGGAGTGTCATTTTGTGCTGTGTATGACATGGCAAAAAAAAAAAAAAGTTGGGCCCGGTGTCCCCCCTCCCCTGGCTACGCCACTGACCACGGCATACGGCGGTCTGCAGGCGAGTGAAAGGAGGATGACGCCAGAGAGGAAGTTGCCTTGCGAAGGCTGACCCCCTGACGTCATGCTCCGTCCTAAGTTGTTTTTTTTTTCTTCCTTTGTTATAGGAATAGGAACACATTGAAATCTATCTCTCCTACACCCGGGGTGCTAGCCTATAGACGCTCAAATTTCGCCATATTGTCGAAATCGTCATTTCGCATGCTCTAGCTGACTACTCCACAAGGCTGCTGCGGCGCCTCTGACTAATTAAAAACACGAACGTGGTGGTCTTCGACCGTCCATGATAGCACCCCCAGTCGCTTTTATGTGCGCCATTCAAGCAAACCACATACGGGGCAGAGTGAGAAGTCCCCCCATGGGAGCGAAATACGACGGTCATTGTGAAGTATTTGTAGCGGTTGTTGGGTACACGGCACCACAATGTTAACCGAAATTTCTTGACAGCACATGAAGACCGCGCATACACGCGAAGGAACAGTTCTTCGCGGAAGCCACCAGTGATTGAAGTCCGGGGCACAGAGCGTTGGTGAGCACAAAGCCTGGAAACATGTCGAAGCCCGCACGAGGATGCCAGACTTTATGCCTTCGAAGCGTCCTTTCCGAAACTTTTCAAAAAGAAAGCGCACTAGGAGAGTCTGTGCGCGCGATGAGGCACGTCACAAGGGAGTTGTTGCAGTCGTCGTGGTAGTGGTGGTTGTGGTGGTCTGTGGCACGCTCGGCCGATGCCTCCTGCTAATGCTGCGGTCGTTCTTGTACCGGCTGTACGAGCGTTTCACCAGGCTCTGGATCTGCGTGGGCAGTGAACGGAGCGTGTAGCGCGTGCGCAGGCATCGGCTTCTACTGATCTCGTGTTTACTCACCTCGCCGTTGAGGTAGCAGAATATTAGGGAAACGAAGAATCCCTGCGAAGAGAGAAAGAAGGGTGAGGGAGGCTTGTGAAAAGATTAATTCGCATCACCGTGCTCGTAGAATGGGAAGTGAAAAAGACAGTTATGTTGAAATAGCAGCCGAGGCTGTCATACTAATTACAAGGGTTGTGGGTTCGGTTCACTGGCGGCAAGGTGTTTTTTTCGTCGACTTTATTTAATTTCCATTTATTTAATAATTAGTGCTACTCTTCAATTAAAAACTACAAATGCCCCTTATGCTTTCTTAGGCTTCATTAAGTTGCTTCTAACAAAGAAACGGTCAATTTCCATTTTTTCGTTCAACTATATATAAGGGTGCACAGTGCACACACACTATAACACAACTCATGCCTGCAATCGCTGAACTCAGATGCTGCCGTATAGTATTTCGCCCGTTCTCAAATATTACATGAGAATGAAGCACTGCGCTCTCGCGAGAGCGTGAACCCAAAGGACATTCAGTTGCTCTTGTGGCGTTTGATTTTGATTGACGTACTGATGAGAATACTAACCTGCTACCATCTGTCGGTAGCTACCTTGTTCGAATCCATGTTCTAAAAGAGCTGCTAGGGGCAGCACACTCCCCACGCTGCACTTCAAATTAACCAGCTCTGGCTGCTATGTTAAAGTATGGAAGAGCGTTCTATAACGAAGGAGAGCAGAGGCAAATGCTGCGTCATGCGGGCAATCGAATCTGCGCAGTTGGCATTATCGTTCAAATGATATCGCTACAGCATGTGCAACACGTGCATGCTGCGAAGTGCGTGTCCACCGTTCCGGTGTCACCTCCCATTCCATGCATAGCTCGGCACACTCACTCATGAGTGCACTCACTCACACTCACTCACACTCATTTGAACGTTGTGAGTGTGAGTATGAGTGAGTGCTCATGAGTGTGAGTGGACGTGAGTGTGAACGTGAGTGAGCACTCATGAGTGTGAGTAGGCGTGAGTGTGAACGTGAGTGAGTACTCATGAGTGTGAGTAGATGTGAGTGTGAACGTGAGTGGCACTCATGAGGGTGAGTAGGCGTGAGTATGAACGTGAGTGAGTACTCATGAGTGTGAGTAGTTGTGAGTATGAACGTGAGTGAGTGCTCATGAGTGTGAGTGGACGTGAGTGTGAACGTGAGTGAGCACTCATGAGGGTGAGTAGGCGTGAGTATGAACATGAGTGCACACTCATGAGTGTGAGTAGTCGTGAGTATGAACGTGAGTGAGTGCTCATGAGTGTGAGTGGACGTGAGTGTGAACGTGAGTGAGCATTCATGAGGGTGAGTTGGCGTGAGTGTGAACGTGAGTGAGTACTCATGAGTGTGAGTAGATGTGAGTATGAACGTGAGTGAGGACTCATGAGTGTGAGTGAACGTGAGTGTGAACGTGAGTGAGCACTCACGAGGGTGAGTAGATGTATGAACGCGTGTGAGTACTCATGAGTGTGAGTAAGTATGAGTATGAACGTGAGTGAGTGCTCATGAGTGTGAGTGGACGTGAGTGAGTACTCATGAGTGCGAGTAGGAATGAGTATGAACGTGAGTGAGTGCTCATGAGTGTGAGTGGACGTGAGTGTTAACGTCAGTGAGCGCTCATGAGGGTGAGTAGGCGTGAGTATGTACGTGAGTGAGTGCTCATGAGTGTGAGTAATCGTGAGTTTGAACGTGAGTGAGTACTCATTTGTGTGAGTAGGCATGTCCTCGTCCCTTCTTGCTCGTGTTTGTGTCTCCTTGCGCTGAAACTTAAGGAATAGGTATGAACATGAGTGAGTGCTCATGAGAGTGAGTAGTCATGAGTATGAACGTGAGTGAGCACTCATGAGTGTGAGTAGGTATAAGTATGAACGTGAGTGAGTGCTCATGAGTGTGAGTAGGCGTATGAAAGTGAGTACTCGTGAGTGTGAGTGGACGTGAACGTGAGTAAGCACTCATGAGTGTGAGTAGGCGTGAGTGTGAACGTGAGTGAGTACTCATGAGTGTGAGTAGACGTGAGTATGAATGGGAGTGAGTACCAATGAGTGCGAGTAGTGTGAGTAGGCGTGAGTATGAGCGTGAGTGAGTACTCTTGAGTGTGAGTAGAAGGGAGCTGTATGTGAGTAAGTATTGACGAGAGTGAGTGGACCTGAGAATGAATGTGAGTATCGACTGTATGTTGCCATGAGTACAACGTGAGTGATTACCGATTACTGTGAGTAGACGTGAGTGTGAACGTGGGTGAGCTCTCATGAAAGTGAAGAGACGTGAGTATGAATGTGAGTATCGACGAAGGTAAGAGGACGCGACTATGAACGTGAGTGACTACCGATGAGTGTGAGTTGGCGTGAGTATAACAGTGACTGAGTGCTCGTGAGCGTGAGTAGACCTATGAACGTGAGTGAGTACCAGTGAGTGCGAGTAGGCGATAGTGAACGTGAGTGAGTACTGATTTGTGTGAGTAGGCATAGTATGAACGTGAGTGGGTACTCATGAGTGTGAGTAGAAGTGAGTACGAACGTGAGTGAGTGCTGATGAGTGTGAGTATACATGAGTATGAACCTGAATGAGTGCCGGTGAATGTGTGTATCGACGGCTGTGAGTGGAAATGAGAAAGAACGTAAGTGAGCCCCGATGAGTGTGAATATAAAAGAGTATGCAAGTGGGTGAGCACCAATGAGGGTGAGTGGAGTGAGTATGAAAGTACCTAAATGTGCGAGTAGTGTGAGTATGAAAGTGAGAGCCGATGAATGAGAGTAGACGAGAGTATGAAGATGAGTGATTACCGATGTGTGTGAGTATACGCGAGTGTGAACATGAGTTCTGGGAGAGTGATAATTGAGTGTGAACACGACCTGTGAGCGTGAGTAGATATGGATATAAGTGCGAATGTATGACTGTGAGCATGACTGTATCAACATGAGTTAGCGCCATTAGTGGGAGTAGACCTTATTATGGACGTATCGGTTAGTGTGGGTAGGTAAATAAAACTGAGTGATTGAGGAACCATGGTGTGCGCCTTTGAGTGGTAGTCGGCATGACTTTGAATGTAAGTACTCAGGAGTGAGAGTTGAGGTTAGTATGAAGGTAAGTTAAAAGCTCCAAGGAATGTGTGTCAGGGGTCGGCAAAGTTTATGGCACACACTCACTCGTTCACTCAAAAAATATGCTGCTTCTTATGGGCTCACTTGGTCTCAAACTCGCTAAAACACTATTCAGCCAAGCTCACTCACATTCAGGCTAAAGAGAGGTTTCCTCAGCCGGATTCACGTGGACTTAGAAGCATCAGATTTTTCTCCAAGTGAACGCACGCGGACTCCACCCTAACAATATTGAGAACTGCCAGGTTCGCTGGGACTCAACGTCACCAGTTCGTCCCAAACGGTCTCACTCAACGACTACAAAAAAGATCAACGACCATAGCTCGGCACACTCACTCATGAGTGCACTCACTCACACTCACTCACACTCATTTGAACGTTGTGAGTGTGAGTATGAGTGAGTACTCATGAGTGTGAGTGGACGTGAGTGTGAACGTGAGTGAGCACTCATGAGTGTGAGTAGGCGTGAGTATGAACGTGAGTGAGTGCCTATGAGTGCGAGTAGGCGTGAGTATGAACGTGAATGGGTGTGTCTATGAGTGTGAGTAGGCGTGAGTATGAACGTGAGTGAGTGCCTATGAGTGTGAGTAGGCGTGAGTATGAACGTGAGTGAGTGTCTATGAGTGTGAGTAGGTGTGAGTATGAACGTGAGCGAATGCCTATGAGTGTGAGTAGGTGTCAGTATGAACGTGAGTGAATGCTTATGAGTGTGAGTAGGTGTGAGTATGAACGCGAGTGAGTGCCTATGAGTGTGAGTAGGCGTGAGTATGAACGTGAGTGAGTGCCTATGAGTCTGAGTGGGTGTGAGTATGAACGTGAGTGAGAGCCTATGAGTGTGAGTAGGAGTGAGTATGAACGTGAGTGAGTGTCTATGAGTGTGAGTCGGCGTGAGTATGAACGTGAGTGAATGCTTATAAGTGTGAGTGGGCGTGAGTATGAACGTGAGTGAGTGCCTATGAGTGTGAGTAGGCGTGAGTATGAACGTGAGTGAGTGTCTATGAGTGTGAGTCGGCGTGAGTATGGATGTGAGTGAATGCTTATGAGTGTGAGTGGGCGTGAGTATGAACGTGAGTGAGAGCCTATGAGTGTGAGTAAGCGTGAGTATGAACGTGAGTGAGTGTCTATGAGTGTGAGTAGGCGTGAGTATGAATGTGAGTGAGTGTTTATGAGTGTGAGTAGGCGTGAGTACGAACGTGAGTGAATGCTTATGAGTGTGAGTGGGCGTGAGTATGAACGTGAGTGAGTGCCTATGAGTGTGAGTAGGCGTGAGTATGAACGTGAGTGAGTGCCTATGAGTGTGAGTAGGCGTGAGTATGAACGTGAGTGAGTGCGAAGGCTGAAAATATTGGGGTGAGTGAGTGTGAGTGAGTATTCTCTTACAGTGCCGACCTATGATTCCATGTGTATAACACGAACACCTCACATGGTCTTTTATGCATTCGTTTAAAGGGACTGTCTACCGTCCTTCATCGCTTTTCTATTTTGTACCGCAATAGGGCTGACGCGCTGGAGTTTTGAGTACTGTGGCGGAGCCTGGTGGCGTGCGCCGAAGTTGCTTGGGTAGTCAAAAATGGACGCCGACCGGCGAGTTACGCAGTTCTCAGTTGCTTTAAGCGTTTTACTTAATTTTGCGCCTAGTTTTCAGGCTCAAAAAGTGCTTAAAACGTACGCAGGAACTTGTCCGCTATGCCTGCAGAGTCTGACATGTTTGACGAGCAGGGGCGTAGCCAGGGGGGGGTTGGGGGGGTTCAAACCCCCCCCGAAATTTTTCAGTTTTGCTTGCATATATACACACGCACACATACAAACTCGCGCACGAACATACATAAAGTATGGTTGAACCCCCCCCGAAAAAAATTTCTGGCTACGCCCCTGTTGACGAGCGATCCCTGCTTCAACAAACCGTGCCGAAAGCAGGTGGTCTGGGCGACGGCTCTGAGCAGCGCGCGGTCCCGAAGCGCGGTCGCCGCCGTTATTGTTGCGTGGTTAATTGCCTCGAACATGGGGGTAAGGATCCTAATGTGCGGTTTTACTGGTTCCCCTGAAAGCCGTACGAAGTGGAGCGACGGAACCGCGGGATACGTGCCGTCCGACGCGTGAAGTGAGTACGCGAGCAAAACGTGGTTTGCAACGTAACGTGCTGATTACTTTTCGTACGCGCGTGCACGCGTTTATATATGTATATATTCCCTGTGTGCAGTCCAGACGGCACGCCGTGGCTGCCGAGAAACGAGAAAAACGATGCCATGAGTCACCCTGCGTATGTGCCTACGATTTTAGGGGCGAAGCTCCTTAAGGCGGCACCCGTTCGTCCCTCGTAGTCGTCGTAGTAGTCGTACTGCGTAACCAGTCTTACGGTTGGACCTCCAAGGTGGTGCCGGTGGGAGATTTTTCCTGTGCGTTGTTGAACAATAAAAAATTCGCAGCGTGCGCGTTAACTAAAAGCCGAATTCTTCTGTCTCTCATTCCCCATTAGCAGCCATTGGCATGTTCCAGTAGGAAACGTTAGTAGAAGTAGAAGTGTAAGTGTTAGCTAAAAGCCGACTTCTTCTGTCTCTCATTCCCATTAGCAGCCATTGTTTACCTCCAATGTAGTGCCTGGTGAGATTTCTCCTGTGCGTGATTAAACAATAAAAATTTTGTTCAAAACGCCGTTGATTGATGAAATAAACCAACGAAAGACGCCAGATGTTTTGTAAAAGCAAAACGAAAGAACGCCAGATGTTTCTAAAGCAAAACGAAAAGACGCCAGCTGCTTAACGAAAGACGCCAGATGTTTTCTAAAGCAATGGTTTTCTAAACAATGAAAATTCACAGCGTACATGTAAAATTAAAGTGAGCTGCAAGTCGTCATAACTCATCGAACCTTTAGTATAAACGCGCCCGATCTCACGTCGGTGATGATGTACTGGGCAGAATTCACGGAAGATTCACGGTTTACCGTGAACCTCCGCAGCTTCGCCCACTCATCATCATTCACTCCGTGGATATGCTGTGATTTTTTTCCGGCAGCTTAGAGCCGGCTGCTTCCAGCGGCCGGCTGTAAACATTGCGCGCCGTCGCTTCTCGACCGCCACCGCACGCTGACAGAATTTGGCGAATTCCCTAGAAGCAAATGTTGAAAATTACGACCGTGCATGAGGGGGAGCGTGTTTGCGACTGAATGCGGCAGAAAACGGCACACGACGCGAATGCGCTCATTCGGGCCGCCGACGGCCAGCCTTCGTCACTGCACCTTTCTTGATTCCGTTTCGTCGTGTAATGCAAATCATGTCGGCTTTCTTAACAGCAATCTTTTCGTTTATGCACTGTCGTTAATCGCGCGAGCATGCCTCGTAAAACTTAACTCGAGTTCAACGTCGTCCCAGACAACACACTACATCCCAGGGACTTCCCAAAAAAGTCCAAACGTCCCACATCCCAACAAGGTGGTTTTTAGGATGTCCTTTAGACATGTGCATAGGGATCATTCCTAAAACATCCCTTGTAGGATCTGATTGGGACTTCAAGTTAGCGGTGAAATAAGCTACCGTGTTGAAAATTGGCGATCCTAAACAATCGGAAACAGCAACTCCGCCGGAGAGCATGGTTGGCGCGCGTGCACAATTGCATATCTACATAATAGGACATGTTTACTAGCGAAAAAGACGAGGACGAGAAGAAGGAATACAGGACAACGCTAGTCCTGTATTCCTGTACATATGTATAGGACATGTTTACTTCGTGAAAGTAAACATGTCCTATTATTCACGTTACCAACTAGCCCAACTTTCCGCCTTAAATGCATATCTACATGCACATGAAAAACAATATATCCGCGTTTTTTGTGAAAGTGTTCGTTTTTTTTTTGTTTCTTTCTAAATGTCGCGCCGTTATGAGGACGAGGGATCGATTGCTGTCTGCGTGAGCAAGTGTTGCACTTGGTAAAGGCGGTACAGCGGTACGGCGCACGTACTCGCGCCACGCACGCCGTGCTTTTCGTGAAAGATCAGAGAACGGCGGCCGCACCGCACGAGCGGTGGTGTGGTAGTGTCGTATTTATAAAAACACCGACATATTAACTTTAGAAGAATTGAATGAAATATTGTTATTTTATTGTTTTCTTTCTTAGGTTTAATACGCAATTGCTCTTTAATTGCGCTTACTGCGAGCCAACACCTGCTCAAATAGTGGACGATTTGCTGCGAGCACTGCGCAGACATTGCCATCGCCATCATGGCGCCCGGCGTGTTTGGAAATTGGAGTTCGGACATTCTCTGGTTCGGATAGATCAGACTCTTCGTTGGCCTCGTTTTTAGGTGTTTGATCCGTGACGTTTAGTCGAAAAATCACAAGCGCGCATGCCGTAGGTGTTTGCCTGGTTGCAAGATCTTGCCGATTTCAACGTTTTTCCACCTCTTCGGTAAGCACTTGACATGCCTGGATTACTGCAATCAGCACGTTCTTAGCACTTTCTTCTTTGGCTCCCCACCGCGCGCAGGTTGGCGTACGCTGAACTGGACCCTCGCAGCAAGAATGGCACGTGGGAGTAAGTTTTATTTGTGACGCGATTTGGTTTATCTTCCGCAGAAACTGTTAAGCTCACAATGCTGATATGTTGTTGTTGTCGGCCACGTGTGTAGATTGACACCGCGATCGTGGAACACATGGCTGATCAGCCTCGAATAACTGCAAGCCGGCGCGTGCGTAGTGCCGTGGAGAACGATCAGAAGTCCTGGACGACAAAGAAAAAAACTTCAAAGGTTTGTTGTACATGTTTTCCACGGCAACTGACATAAACGTAAAAAAAATTGGAATGGTCAAATGCATGTGTCAAGTTTAACCATTTGTAGTGGGCTGTGGACATGAATTAAGCATTGCTGCACACAAGACTGGCTTGCCCTCAGTTTATGCCCAGTACCAAATTTTTTGCTCTCATTATGACACCATTTGTAAGAAAAGCCAGAACTTATGTTCAAAACAGCGCATATTCTTGCTATTCTTTTATTCAGTTGCACGTGTGAGTCCTGCTGCTGGCCATCAGTTAGCCGGTTATCAGAAGAAAAGGGCACAGCCCAGTTTTGTGCTGGTATATGCCGTATCGTTTGTGATTATGATCATGATTTTTGTCTTACTGAAACAAGAAACTGAAAAATGTATGTTGGTGTTCCTGCTACATCTCTATGAAGCAGCAGAACCTGTTGCTCAGTCACTTGGTGCATATTAGCAACTGGCACCTTGTCTGGCTTCCCGATACCTCCGCCTTTTTTCAGTGCATGTTGTTTTCATCCTTTACCAGCAGTCAAGTAGTTTCACACAACCGAAATGACCAACTAGCCCACTCTGTTTGTCAAGTAGGTTTTACTTCCAAACAAATGTAGCACATTTGTGATATGCACTGTTGCTCAATGATATTCTTTTTGCATGTGCTAGCTGTGTACACATATTACATGATCTTTTTTCTTTTTTTTCAGCTGCTTCTAGTAGTGGTGCTCCTGGTGTGCACCTTTACCCCAAATGTCTGCACCTTTGCCTACCGGTAATGACATAGAATGTGCTCAGCTTCCTGGACATAGGCATGCAGGTTACGAGACGGAAAACGTGCAGCTTAGACTTCATGCTTGTAAATGCGAAAGTCGTAACCGACATAATTAGAGTAAGCTAAAAGGAGAAATTTCTGCTTATGAGCAAGTAATTATGAAGCAGGTTTTACTCCTCTGAAACTAGCAGACATGCAACAACACAGTTGTGCTTTGTTTTGTGCGCCACTTTCATGCATATTTGTGCTTGCAGTGGATATGCATATACATGAAGGAGTTGTTTTTGTTTTCCTCAGCTGCCTCTGCGAACCCCGCTCCTGGACAACAGCTGGGAGGCTCTGTGTTTAAACGCGTGCACCTTGGACATCATGCTCGTAAATACCAATTCCTTTGCCATTCCTGGCATGAATTTCGTTGGTAAAGCATTAAGTAAAATTGTGCATTGTTGTTTACAAGCACTTCAGTATGAACCAGGCTTAAAGGAGAAGGGACCGACAACTGGCCAGAACTTGTGATTACATCCTGTCAGAAATGAAAAGACCGCGCTATATACTGACATATTCCAGCATCCTTTTCGCGCTGTGAGTAGGATTTATATCTCTAAATTGTGTTTAAAAGTAACAAAAAAAAAGGCATGTTGTGCAACCTATCGCAAGAGCCTTGAAGCTAGATTGCGGAGTTGATCACTTTGCTGTACAAAGTCACGTAGTCTGATACCGTCATGTGTGCCATTATTGGTCCTAAAAATATTAGTATGTATATTACTATCCATCCCCGCTCTATTCTGTGCTGCTTATGAGGTAAAAGAAGTTGCATGGTGACAAGTAACGGCGCTGCCTTCGCGGTAGCCAGTGGACCATGTCGAGCCGCAGCGCATGCGCGCGAGTACACACACACGCAGTAAACCGCCGCGCTCGAACACGAACCGCTGTCATGCTCACTGTTTGCATCATGTCTTGTCACGTGTGTATACGACTTCATATCCGTCGCAGATAGAAAAATTCGAATTACAAATGTTTCACGGTATTTTCCACATCACCATTCCTTGATTATACACTCTGACTGCTAAGCTTTCTGTCACGTTAAAGAAAATAGGTACCATAAAAGTTGGTTGTCGGTCCCTTTAACCTCTTAACACACACACAGGACAAAATAGGCATGCTATATCCCCGTTGTGCACCATCTTTGTGCGTTTGTGTGTGCAGTATGGACATGTACATTAAGGCTTTGTTTTTGTTCTCAGCTGCCTCTGCGAGCCCTGCTGTTGGACGCCAGCTGGAATGCTCTGCGTTTGAAAGCGTGCACCCCAGATGTCATGCTCATAAATACAGAGTTCTCATGATTCTAGTGTTGACAAAGCAATAAGTAAAAGCAGGCACTTGTGCATCTGGAATGAGGTTTAACCCTGTCTCAGGAGACATACGACAATATAGTCATGCTATGTTCCTGTTGTTCACCATTTTCATGCATGTTGTGTGCAGTACGTATACATACATGCAGGCTTTGTTTTTGTTGTCCTCAGCTGCCTCTGCAAGCCCTTTTGCTGGACGCCATGGAAGGCCCTCCACTCGAAACTGTGCACCTTAGACTACATGCTCATCAATACCAAGTTCTCTGTCCTTCTCGGCATGATTGTAGTGCCATATAATAGTGAGGCAATAAATCATTTTTGCTGGTCACTTGATGTTCCATGCATGTTGCTTGGTTTCTGAACACATGACTTGGTTTTTGTGAAAAAAAAAGTGGGTTGGTTGGACGAGGAATATGCTTTCCTGGAGAGGCAACTGGCTCTCTCAGGTAGGGGGTGGTCGAGCGCGATGAAGCAAGTTAACATGTTATGGGAGCAGATGTCCCACCCTTTTGAAATAATCCTGCAGTAAAAAGTGGCCACATGTCCCAATAACATCCCACACGCATGCAGTTTTGGGACATCCCAAAAAGGTCTTTTTTTGTATCACTTGGGATGTTTTTCCACCTTGTGTGGGACGTCTTTTGGATGTCCCGAACTCCCAAAAGGGATGTCATTTGGATGTCCCTAGGATGCCTTTGCGTTGTCTGGGGTTTGAGATTCGCTGCACTTGCGAGTTGCAGCGCGCCGAAATGGTTCCTTCAATCTCCTGCACGTCGTAAACATACTTGACGTTGACGAGCTTCTTGCGTTTACGCAGATTGCTTGGCCTGAAGAACTCAGCCACGCCAGAAACTGGCCGAGATCCAAAGCGCAGCACAACCGACAGCGGCGGCTCCATTGCGCATCTGAGCTTAGTGCTGCATGCGGCCGCCTGTCTGACTACTCGAAAACCAAAGAACTTGTCGTAGGGGGCGCTTTTTAGCACCGTTTTCGCAGCGCCGCCTGGGCAGCCAGCCAGGCCTATAGGCGATGCGCAAAGCGCCGACCACGCCATCTGCCGCCATGGCTCGGAAGCGCTCGCGGGGCCCGGCGAACAGCGTTTCAGCGAGCGTCTACGCGAGTGCATGGATGGATGTGTTTTTCAACGTGATTTAACGACTCTCTCGGGCTTCAGCGATGTCGAAAAATGACTGCTGCGTTGTCGGCTGCTCAAACACATACAAAAACTCGCCAGGAACGCACTTCTACATGTTTCCGGTGCTATTTCATGAGCGAGAGCGACGGTGGATTGCGGCTGTTCGACGCAAAAGGTAAGCAATCGCGCTTTGTTTAGGCAGTGTTAGAACGATTACCGTGTTTTTATTTCTCCATTTATGTCGCTACGTCTTCAGCGAACGCTACTACGTTTACATTTGGTCGCCTCGCCTGCATTGTAGACGCTACAATGCACATCAGGTTGTTATCACTGATAAGACGCGATGCCTAGGCTCTCTTGAAAAACGAATGGCGCGAAGCGCTATGCCAGAGAATGTGGGGCAGGTGGCGACTACTTTACAAAAGCGCCGTGGAATCACACGTGTGCTGCACGAAATGGGCTGCATTCTACCTAATGATGGCACTGGAATGCGATCACCGGTGCAGAATGTTCGCTGTGCGCTCGACTCAACTGTATGCATATTGGCTGCAAAACATGGCACATGTTCGCACTGAAGGCTTTTGACAGGACATTCAACCGATTCAACCTCCCTTTGAATGCCTCGTAACATGACTTCATGCTAATAAAAAACACTTTTGATGTATGCCACTAATACTCATTCGCTTTACACAAGCTGTTTTATGAGTGGGGCCATAGGCGTGCTCACGGGGCGTGGGGGCTTTCCTATATGCCTAAGCGGGGGGGGGGGGGGGGGGAGGCGCAAAATCTGCCCCTTCTGCCCCATCTGTCTGTCTGGCGCGGCTAAGACGCCACTCCTCCTGAAGGCGCACGCCAGAAGAAGCCTCATCCATCAGAGAAACCGACATTTTGTGCCAGAACTGTTTCAACCGCTTCAAACAGATCGCCGTAGAGTCTCTGGATGCATCTCATTCTGACGAAAATTTCGTTCCCGAACAAATTGCTGTCGAAGAGCTACACGTATTCGTGAAGACAACAAAATATACTTTTTCCGCGAAATTACAGGGGGTCGACGGACATGCACCGACGTTCTTCTCTGAAGACACCCAGCAAATACGTAGCCAAGCTGCTATGACAAGCTAAGTGACCACCAGCTCCGCAGTGACTCAGTCCCGCGCCACTAGCGCAAGCTGCCGAGATATTTTTTCGCAAGTTTATCGTGCTGGTTTCAAAGTTTTACCAACGCTGACCATTCGCGTGGCCGCACCCGTGAAATCCATGCACCGGCGCGACAGCGCTCCCTCAAAATCTACTATATAAACACATGGCACGTAAACGAAGCTACTGTGTCGAGAAAAAACGTTGGTTCATGCGTCAACGCATGCAGGCATTAGTGATCGGGACGTTGTAAAGAAAGCGGTGTACTTACGATGAGCTCCACTTCGTAAGGAAGCTTGTTGACGCTTGTCTATGGCAAACACTTGGCGCGTATAGTGACATTGTCGTCCCACACACCTATCACATTGGACACATGTCCACTATTATAAAGCGCGGCTCCTTTGCGCACACTATCGCCGCAAAAGTAATTATCAGGGACGCGCACAAGCGGCAAATCGCACGCGCGCACTTCCGTCATGCTTGCAGTGAAAGGAGGCGTCCGCTACGCGTCCCGTGTGCGTTTCCAACGGCCGCCGCTACGCGGCTTTCAGTGGCGTCCCTATAGGCGCTGCGCATCGCGGATAGAAAGCGTACCGTCTGAAGTGTTCAACCTTGCATCGTGGTTTTGGGACGTTAAACCCCAGATATTATTATTATTATTATTATTGCATCGGTTTCTCTAGAAAGTGAGCAGAAATTTTTAAACAGAATTTTTCGATCTGCGTTCGGTCTTCTTCCATTTGTGTGAAACATGCCCACAACACTGGTTGGGGGACGCCATGACGATTGTAGTGCCGGTAAAAATTAAAACCGAAAGCACAAGTGGTTTCTGTAGGGTTACTTTATCTTCGCTGAACACTAATGTGGTGAATGTAACAGTCGTTTTTAGCGCCCTAGCGGTTAAATGAAGCCTTATTATACAATTACAGAACACTTGTCTTGCTATAATCGCATTCTATGCGTTTATTTTAGCATTGCTGCCGCAATCCAAGCCAAGTTGATTCATCAAAAAGAGACGATAAATGCACGCCTTCACAGCACAGCACATATGAGACATCCTAACAACAATACAGCGGCAGGGTACGACCAGCGCGGAGTGCCGCATGACATAGCGCATGAGCTGAAGCAGACGAAATCGAAGACGGCGCCGCTAAAGGCGCCGCTAGAGTTACTGTATATGCTACCTTTAGGTAGCAGAACTGCGCATAGGTCTGGCTAGCAACCACAGCTATGCGGTGAAGTCGCACTCCGTTTTTGCAGGCGACATGCCTACCGTGTCGCTGATTAAATGTCTGGCGTGTCGAAGACCGGCAATAAACATTGACTATCGATGACCAGTGTTAATTTAGTTCGCTGCAGCGGCGGCGTCGAAAAATACAAAAACTGGCCCGAGCGTCAGCTTCTCCGCAATGCATGGTTGCTAGCGTCGTTTGGAAGACAGATGCGCAACTCCGCTATTTAAAGGTAGCATATACAGTAACTCTAGGCGCCGCATGCAAGCAGCGCCACCGGGTGCCTTTTTGGACGCGTGAGAAAAGAAAAAAGCAAAAAATTACTTCTTGACGCAACCGAAAGCTGCCCCAAGTGCGTAAAATACAAGTTATACATGTTTGTTTTTGAGCAAAATGAGTCTACCTGCCAGGATTTCTTGTCCTACCAGTAGATTGACCACATCGCTGTTGGGTGACGCTAGCGGCCATTCTTTCACGATTTTCAACGTCAAATTAAAAATATAATTCCTTTTTATTGGGGCAAAAGCATGCTCGTTGCCGCCGATGCGACGAACGATCTTCTCATTTTCAACACAATCAGAAAAAATTTTCCGAGCGGTAGTAGACAGTCCCATTAAGAGGACTCGAAATCTATCCGGAGTGGCTATCTTACCGTGCACTTTATAGCGGCGTCCAACGTCCACTAATTAACTATAACTAATTAGGCGTCACTAATGTCGCTCTAAGTAATTTTCACCGATTAATTCGGTGCTTACTTACTTTGATTTGATTATCATCATATTATTAACTTCCACAAATGCAACATTTGCTCATTAACTCATTATTCACTAGATTTGCTGTGGTTATCATCATGCACACACACAGTCATGCTTTCACTCGCTTTTGTATGGCTTTGCTCCCCTAGCCAAGTCACGCAAACGCCGAATTTTTGATACTCTCCAAGCGGCCGTATCTTTACAGCGATCAGCAGGCGGCTCATACCTTTGTACGTATTGTGTTCCCATCGCAAAGTTTGTGTTGAAGCCATAGACAGAACGAAGGTCGCTTCGCTCGTTGTAGCGGGCGCGTTTCCTTACGCCAGCGTTTTGTTGAGTTACAGGAGTGAGCTGCTAGCCTTACTTCGTTAATGTTCCAATTTGTTGCAATCCCATTCATTGTTTCGCCTACATACATACATACATACATACATACATACATACATACATACATACATACATACATACATACATACATACATACATACATACGTACATAGGCGTGCGCAGGGTTCCCATTCAGGGGGGGGGGGCGAAGGTTCATTGCCGCGCCCCCTCCTTATTAAGCCAACGTATAGGGCAGACTTCGCCCCCCCCTCATGGGCGACTAGGGGGGGCGCCCTCCCTGCCCCCCCCCCTCCCCGCGTGCGCACGCCTGTGCATACATGGTTTTATTGATGCGACAAGTATATCGACTCCTCATTTCACCCACGCAATTATATCATTCAGTGTTGTACACCTCTCGTTAGTTTTGCTACTGCACTCCGCGTCGTGGGTGTAACCTATTGACTTATTTAATTTTTATTGCAACGTAACCTTGACTATAATTAGGCACCCTTGCCAGCGTATAAACATCCATCCCGCAGCATCCGTCGAGTTCAGTTATATGATACGCGCACGGGTCCTTCAATTTTGGCGGGAATGTGCGTAGGTGCTGTTTCCGAGAGGTCACGGGTCAAATCTTCCAGGTTAGTTTGGCAATAGTCTCTCTGTTAGCACCGTTAGACTTGATCGTCATGCCTAGGACTTTGATGGCATCGACCCTTGGGATGGCATCTGTGATAGATTGTGCAATCACACGAAGTGACGTCAGTGGGCAACGAGAGAGCATGCGCCAGCTTTGTGCCTGTTTTCTGTTATCACCAAGAGTGCTGATACCTATCACCGCCTTGGCTATATAAGCAGTGTTCTTCTTGTAATAAACGCCTTTTTGTTCCGTGTCGTTGCGACTCACGCGTCAGTTCATTACAGCATCCCCGTTACTTCTACGTAGGTGGATGTCTATCTCGTTCAATGGTTTCCATCCCCTGGGATTTGGGCCTCGACGTGTAGTCCGATACAGTAGTAGTGCTGACTTGCTCGGGGAGCACCTGAGCCCGGAAGGACGAAGGTAGCCCTCTGTGATGTCAGTCGCCTCTTGCATGGCGCTCTCAATCTGCCCCTCGCTTCCTCCTGTGCACCAGATGGTAATGTCATCCGCGTAGATGCTGTGCTTCAACCCCTCGATTCTCGATAATCTCTTCGACAGCTCAATCATGGCAAAGTTGAACAGCATTGGGGAAATCACTGCACCTTGTGGCGTGCCCCTTGCTCTTAGTTCAATTTCTGCGGTCTCGGTATTTGCAATCTTCATCAGTGATTTCCGATCTGTTAGAAAGGACCGTACGTAGTCATGGAAGACTTTCCCAAGACTGAGCTTGGAAATCGCTTCGAGTATGAACGAGTGGTAGATGTTATCGAACTCTCTTTCTTATCCAGGCCCAGAATGGCCCTCATGTCTCTGGTTTTGTTGTCGATGATCTGGTGTTTGATAAGCTTCATCGCGTCTTGTGTGGATAGCCCTGCCCTGAATCCAACCATATTGTGTGGATAGATGTCATTATTCATTTTAAAAACAGCGCAGCAAAACGAAGACAGTATAAAAAGAAACAACTGGACGGGCGCTGCCCGTCCCGTTGTTTCTTTCTATACTGTCTTCGTTTTGCTGCGCTGTTTTTAAAATGAATGCAAACCAACTTGCCCAAATTTCCGTTCTCTTAAAGATGTCATTATCTTCCAAGTACTTGTTTAGCCTGTGCAGTGTGGCATGTTCTGCAACCTTGTCAATGTCAATGATATTGGCCTCAAGTTGTCTAAGCTAGGGGTCCTCCCTGGCTTTGGAATAAGAACCGTGTTGGCCAGCTTCCACTGCTCCGGCACCTTGCCTTTTCTCCATGCTTCATTGACCATATTCTTTAGGGTCTCAAATGAATCGTCATCGAGGTTACGAAGTGCCTTGTTTGATATACCGTCCGGGCCGGGGGCGGATCTACCGTTAAGATCATGCAAGGCTCTTCGTATCTCCTCGACGTTAAAATCGTCTTCCAGACCTGGATTGGGCGTAGCCCGGTACTCTCCACTTGGCGGTGCCAATCCTGTTTTGGTTGGGAGGTACTTATGCACCAACCGCTCTACGACTTGCTTTTCCGTAGAGATCCCTATCTCTTCATGCAAGATTCTAGCGATAACATGCCTTTGATTCGTTTTGGTGTTGTTTTCGTTGAGGAGGTGTTTTAACATATTCCATGTCTTGCCGTTGCACATCTGACCGTCAAGTGAGTTGCAGATTTCGTCCTATTGCTGCTTAGATAGTGTGCGACAATGTTCCTCTACTGATCTGTTTACCTCAGCAATCTTCTTCCTCAACATTCGGTTCAGTCACTGACCCTTCCATCGGTTCAACATCGCTTGCTTTGCCTCAAGAAGATGATGGAGACGGCTATCCATTCTCTCAACCTGATGATCCGTGATAATGGTTGAGGGGACAGATTGGATGTCCTCTTTAATCTGCTTGACCCACTGCTCTAAGCTTGGTCTGTGGCCGTCTTGTTCCCTTTCTGTCCTTAACTTTCTGAACTTATCCCAGTCTGTGTAGTGGAATTCTCTCTGCTTCTTACGCTCCGCGGGGAAGGGGGTGGCAAGAATGTAGTGGTCGCTCCGGAGGTCTACAGCGAGGTTCACCCACTGCGGCTTCGTGATGTTCTTTACAAAAGTGAGGTCGGGGGTGGAGTCCCTGCAGGAGGATGTACCAATCCTAGTTGGGAGGCTCGGATCCGTGATTAGGGTGAGATCCAGTTCCCTGGTGGTTTGCCAAAGTCTATTTCCTTTGCCAGTGTTGTACTTGTAGCCCCATGTATTGTGAGGGGCGTTGATGTCACCAGCTATGACGAGTGGGCATTTCCCAGCGATACTGACAGCTTTCTTTAGAGCCGTCTTGAACCCTTGCTTCTGTTCTTTTGGACTGCTATAAATGCTAAGTATAAAGATGCTCTGGCGATTGCTGGTACCCGGCACGATCTCTACCATGACGTGTTCTAACTTGCCCGTGTCTATCTTGAGGTCGTGTATAACGTGCGTTAGTTTGTTGCATATGAGAGTGCATACTCCCCTCCCTTCAGGGTTCCCAATTACAGACCGAAATCCAGGCAGCATTGCTTGCGATGAAAGGGTTTCCTGTAACAGTACGATATGAGGCTTTTCTTTTCTACTCCTGATATACTGTTGTAGAGTTGCCTTCTTTTTAAGGTAACCTCTACAGTTCCACTGCCAGATACAGAATGCCTCATTTAGCCTCTGCATCACCTGTTCATTGGCATTTCCACATTGTACATTTCCGAAATTGGCAGATCCCACGGAATTAATGACATGCGAAGCATGCATAAGGAAGTTTTCTATGTCGCTCTTTTGATATCAGCATCACCACATCAGCCACTTATCATGTATTTAGTAACCTAGAATCAGGCGGACGGGTGTAGTACTCAGTAAATATATTTACAAATTTTATACGAACTGACGTATCTAGAAACGACGCAAGGGTGTAGAAGTGGTTTTAATAGTTGCGTAACGACGCCACGACTAACGTGGGCACTACCAGCACCAGCAGTAGTAGGCTCAAATGTTGTTCTTGCACTCGCCCGTTATGGTCAAATTATACTCACATTTTATACAAATTTCCACATTGTACATTTCCGGAATTGGCAGATCCCACGTACCCTCTGGTATTCCCTCCACCTCACAAAAATCTCACTAGGCCCCAAGCACCTACATTAAGGCTATTGCAAAAAAGAAATAGCAAAAAAGAAATAGCAGAGGCCCAAGAGCGAGCGCATTTAGCGAGGCTATCTACAACAAGGTCTGGGGGGGAAGATCCTGCAGGAGCTGGACCAGAAACCAATGGCGATTAGACTCAAGTACAATGATATTCCCGAAAAGATCAGGGAAAACATCACGGTATCTGCTATACCACGAAACATGCATACGGAGCACAACATTGGAAGAAGGCTAGCGAGGGCCAGGACCATACTTTGTCAGGTCTCAAACGAGCAAAGAAGGGTCGCCTTTGTCGACGCGGCTTCCCACGCCAGTCGGAAAGCTTTCGCGGCCGTGGTGGTCGATGGGGCTGGCCGAGTCGTCAACTCAGTGACGGTCCGCACGAAGGACCCAATCGTTGCGGGACAAACTGCCATTGCATTAGCACTGACGATGGAGGATATCGAAGTCATCTACAGTGATTCAAGCGCAGCACTACGGGCCTTCGCAAATGGTACAGTCTCGGGAGAAACGCTACGAATACAACAAGGCAAGGAAATCACGCATCACCTGCTGAGATTGATTCCCGGCTCACCTTGGTCAAATCAAGGGCTCCCCTCCCAATCTCAATGAAGCAGCACACGAGGCGGCGCGAGAACTCTCCAACCGCGCCTCCCTGGGCGTGCGTTCTAAGGGTGAAGGGGATAACTGGGAAATTCCCATAACATATAACGAGCTCACTAAGCATTTTTATGCATCCCAGAGGATTTTCCCTCCACCTCACAAAAATATCACTAGGCCCCAAGCACTTACATTAAGGCTATTGCAAACCAAGACGCATCCTACCTTGAAAATGTATTTACCCTGAACTATACCCAAGTAATCTCTGCCCATACTGTGGGGAAATAGCTACCCTAGACCATATGCTCTGGTAGTGTACCAAATTCGCTCATTTACCTAACATCACCTCTGCCAGATAGGAGGCGGCAATCCGCAGCCCGTCCTTGGCAGAACAACGCTGGGCTGTCCACCAAGCCCGCGAGGCGGCTGAGGGGCTCGGCCTCTCGGTCCCCACGTGGGAGCGGCCCGAGACACAGTGATCTGTGTTTTGGAGGACCAAATAAAAGTTTATCCAATCCAATCCAATCCAATCCAATCTTCGTGTCAGGGTTGCCGCGATGCGCAGCGCCTATAGGGGCGCCACTGAAAGCCGCGTAGCGGCGGCCGTCGGAACCGCTCGCGGGTCGCGTAGCAGACGCCCCATTTGCGCGCGTGCGATTCGCCGGTTGTGCGCGTCCCAGATAATTACTTTTGCGGCAACAGTGTGCGCAAAGGAGCCGCACTTTATAATAGTGGACATGTGTCCGATGTCACAGCTGTGTGGGACGACAATGTCCCCACACGCGACAAGTGTTTGTCACAGACAATCGACAACAAGCTTCTCCTACGAAGTGGAGCTCATCGTAAGTACACCGCTTTCTCTATAACGTCCCGATCACTAATGGCTCATTCACACTGGGGAATCCGCCGGCCACAGCGACCGGAATGCTCCTGTCGCCGAAACACAGTGTCGTTCGCACTGCACGCGCACCGCGCCGCCGGATAGCCATATTGCGCCATCTGTCGAGGAAGCCATCAACCACGGGTGAGCGCGGGATGGATTCGCAGTTGCCCGGATTGTTCTCATGATGATGTCGCGGCTCGCAACTACGCCGTGCAATTTTGCGGGTCTTTAGCGCTGCTATAAACGGCCATGCTCGTTTCAACGCTCTTTGCGACTAGGGCGTGCAAGGCAGCTACATCGCAATGCTTGAACTAGTGCTAGCTGCATCGGAAACAAAGCAACATAGACAGCAGTACTCGTACATACCAGTCTGTCCAAGCTCGTTGCCAATTTTATTCCACAAGTCGTCCTTCAGTAAACTGTCCTTGTGCTTCGGGTGGCGTTTGTCGTAATGGACGAGGTAGTTCCGCACCATTTCGATTAGCAATTCCGCTATGTGGATGTTTTTCGACTGCGACGGGACGAGCGTGTCGGACTTGGCCGCCATGTTTTCAAGTTCCGCGGCGAGCGGATCCGGCGGCGGTTGCCGCAAAAATCGGTCCGGGAGCGATCGGCGCGGAGAGGGCCGATTCGGCGAATCTCGCCGCCGCCGAACCGGATTCTGCGGCTCTCCGGTCGCCGGAATGCTCAGTGTGAACGAGCCATAACGCCTGCATGCGTTGACGCGTGAACCAATGTTTTTTCTCGACACAGTAGCTTCGTTTACGTGCCATGTGCTGATATAGTAGATTTTGAGGGAGCGCTGTCGCACCGGCGTATAGATTTCACAGGGTCGGCCACGTGAAGGGTCAGCGTTGGTAAAACTTTGAAACCAGCACGATAAACTTGTGAAAAAATAAACGATAAGCTTGTCATCATCGGTGCAGAAGCGCACAGCGAACATTCTGCACCGATGATCGCATTCCAGTGCCATTAATAGGTAGAATGCAGCCGATTTCGTGCAGCACACGTGTGATTCCACGGCGCTTTTTTAAAGGAGCCGTCACCTGCCCTACATTCTCTCGCATTGCGCTTCGCGCCATTCGTTTTTCAAGTGAGCCAAGGTATCGCGTCTTATCAGTAATAACAACCTCATGTGAATTGTAGTGTCTACAATGCAGGCGAGGCGACCAAGTGTAAACGTAGTAGCGTTCGCTGAAAACGTAGCGACAAAAAAGAAGAAATAAAAACACGGTAATCGTTCTAACACTGCCGTAAACAAAGCGCGATTGCTTAGCTTCTACGTCGTACAGCCGCAATCCACCGCCGCCGTCGCTTTCGCTCATGAAATAGCACCGGAAACCTGTAGATGTGCGTTCCTGGCGATTTTTTGTGTGTGTTTGAGCAGCCGACAACGCAGCAGGTATTTTTCGACATCGCTGAGGCCCGCCAGAATCGTTAAATCACGATGAAAAACACATCCATCCGTGCACTCGCGTATAGACGCTCGCGGGAACACTGCTCGCCGGGCCCCGCGAGCGCTTCCGAGCCATGGCGGCAGATGGCGTCGTCGCCGCTTTGCGCATCGCCCGGAACCCTGATATATCTGTGGCCACTCCCTGAGCGCAACATTACCGCAACCCACATGGTGCATCGTGCCCACTTTGTGACGCACCAATCCCCAATGTGACTGGGACGCATTTGCTGTACTTGTGTAGGCCTGCCGCCTTCGCCACTTCCGCGCAACAGGATCACGCCTGCCCGGCCACCCGACCTTGATCGCTGGATTCATGGACCGTTATGCCGCTCACTGTCAGACTTCATACATGAAGAAAATTTGCGTGCGTATTTTTGACACGGCGTATTACTATGCCTAAGGGCAGGCTTTCGAAATAATAATAATAAAAAATATATGCAGTAGAAGCGGGATCGAATTCCAGGCGCGGTAATAATGTTTCCAGCATGCAGGTCGCGTACGCTTTTGGTCACCTATACACGCTAATATGTAGTCTTAGAATCCTGCCACATTAAACATGCCGACCCCCCCCCCAAAAAAAAAAAAAAAAAAAGATGAGCGTTCAGTGAAACGCCGAAAACTCATGATAACAAGTAATTAGGTGCGTTAAATGCCGCTGTACCCACTTGCAAGCCGACGATGCTCCATTCGGCGTAGAGCTTCTTGAGGTAAGCGCTGCATGAAGCTGGGCTCACAAACGTGGTCAACACGAAGTGGACACCGAAAACAGGGATCAGTATCACCACGGCGCGCAGGATCTTTCTGTGAAACGATGAAGAAAAAAAAGACAGGTATTATTAATGTCTTATACGAAACATGATAATAAAAACACTGATACCGTGGTCACACGGGTAGCTCTCGTTGCTCGCATAATCATCGTTCATTTTATAGTGGTGTAATACATCAGTATTTGTACGAATCGGCTCCCCACATGCACTCTACAACATATTCTCATTCTGAAATCCGCAACAATATGCATGAATTCGGTATGAAAGATATATACCAGCTTTCGATTCTACCTATAATTTCGTGTATCCACAGAAACGAGCAAAGCCTGCGATATAGTCTAGAACTTAATTTTTCCACAAGAGCTTCCTGCTAGTTTCTTTCTTTCTTTCTTTCTTTCTTTCTTTCTTTCTTTCTTTCTTTCTTTCTTTCTTTCTTTCTTTCTTTCTTTCTTTCTTTCTTTCTTTCTTTCTTTCTTTCTTTCTTTCTTTCTTTCTTTCTTTCTTTCTTTCTTTCTTTAAGGTAAACACAGTTTGCCCTGTGTGCAGCGTTAAGCTCCGTGATGTTCCTTAAGTGAAACGGAACATCAAATAGGAGAGCTATTCGTACTTTACCTAAAGTTTTCGGTGTCGCTGACGTTCCGCTGTCGGAGCTTGGTTACAATGATGTAGATGACGTGGATCATGAAAAAAATATTGACCTGCGAGGTAGAAAGACAGGAATGAGATGTGAAAAGAAACGGCCACCATGGTGTTCTTACAGTCGGACACGTCTGGAATAAATTCTTCTACAATAAAGAGTTATGTCCCAACCAAATTGTAGTCGTTGGTTTATATTGCGAGCGCCCGAACGGCGAAGAACACTATAACGAATTTACCTTTACGACGAGGCAATTTAGGCGTCCCCGGTATTTTATTTGTCACTTTAAAAAGAAGGCACGTATGGCGGAATTGGCGGGTCGCATAGTGTATATAGCGCGCACGCGCACGCGATGAGGTAAAATGCATTTTGTGGCGCTATGAGTGAATACAAGTGCCGATACGTTGTTTGGGTGCTGTTAATCATGCTCAACGTAATGAAGCAACAGGAGAAAAGGCACGATTTCCCCTCGCAATCAATCTCGAGCAGATGGAGACTTCAGATTAGCATCTTATATTTCCATTCATGCTTTTCTGCTCACTTCTGAATGTACAGTCTGTCCTCTACAAACATATCAACACAGTCTTTCCAGTGCCCGCTACCACAGTTTATAGCAAATGTTTTGCTAAGTCAGTACTTATTGCGCACAGATATGACCACGTCGAGAGACGATTCCCTCGGTAGTTAGAAAATCCACGTGTTCCGATTCGATAAGTGATTTGCAAAAAGTGGTGGCTACTCTGCTCCAGAGTGTTTGGCGCTTACGTTCAAAGTTGGCTTCTGAGCATTTCTGGCAAATTTCTAACAAATTTTTACTTGAACTTCGACGCAATTTATCATCACTTCATGCTCGCATGAGAGCATGCACAGGCGCTGAGATAATTTTTCTATATGCGAAAACTTTTCTCGGCGTTCAGACTTGGCCCTGATACCATGCCATGTATTTGCAGGACCAACAACAAAGCGTTATATTATGATCATTGCTTTGCGGTACGTATATTATACATCTACTTGTACGTACAGGCGCGTGCAAAAGTATACGGACCACGGGATCGCGTGGCAGAATGCATCGACGCGCCATCTACCGACGCTGCGCCTGCTGTCGAGAGCACCACTGAAGCAGCGGTGCGCATGCGCGTCCCTTCATTTCAGATGGCCTCTCATGTCGCTCTGTCTGACGTGGTTATGGCGCTCGTAGACAAAACGTCAACTGGGTGTCGCTTTCGTTGCTCCATCTAATCTGCGCCCTTGCTTTACGAAGCGGCTGCGGCGGGGCCGTCTCAAGTGCCGTGCGCGCATCGCTTTTTACATCGGTCAATCAGCCTAACTAAGCATCGTAGTACCTAGTCAAGCCAAGCATACAAGTTTCTCAACCCAACTCGTCCTTGCAGCTTTAAGCCATGTTAAGCTTAGATGTGCCAAGTTAAGCCAAAGCAAGTGTAGCCGAAACTGATTAAACCTAGTTGAGCATGGTATCTCGTAATAAAGCCAAGCATAAGTAAGTTCATTTAAGCAAATCCTAATTGTGGTTAGCCCAACTTGCCGTTTTCATGTTAGGCCAAGTTGACCTTACATGAGCGCAGTTGAGTCGAGGAAAGTACAGCCAAATCTAAATAATAATTGTTTATCATAGTTTCACCCGATATAGCCAAGCATATTAAGCATAAACAAGGCAAGCCTACTTGTTACCAATTACGCCAAGTCGAATTCCCAATCAGCCCAATGAAGCCAAGCTCAGGAGATTACCCTTGACAAAGCTGAGACTAATTAGGATCATTAAATCCTAATCAGCGTTAATTATGGTACTAATTAGGCTTATATCAAACCAAACACACCCTAGATACTCGAGTTTCACGAGGCCTAGGGGCTCACAGGTAATCAGCTTCGATTGCTTGAAAATAACACGATTAATTTGATTTGCTTAATTAAAGCTAATTACGCTCTGATTTAATTTGGAAGTGCCATGCTCAAGTATGCCTGATCAGATTCATTTACACATGTCATGACATGGCCTAATTAGGTTAATTAGTTTAATTAACGTTGAGGGAATAGGTCACGTGAAACTCGAGTATCTAGGGTGTGCTTGGTTTGATATGAGCCTAATTAGTGCCATAATTAACGCTAATTAGGCTTTAATGATCCTAATTAGTTTCAGCTTGGTCAGGGGTAATCCTCCTGGGCTTGGCTTCATTGGGCTGATGGGGAATTCGACTTGGCTTAATTGGTCACATGTAGGCTTGCCTTGTTTATGCTTAATATGCTTGGCTATATCGGGTGAAACCATGATAAGCAATGCTTAATTAGATTTGCTATACTTTCCTCGACTCAACTGCGCTCATGTAAGGTCAACTTGGCCTATCATGAAAACGGCAAGCTGGGCTAAGCTTAATTAGGATTTGCTTAAATTAACTTACTTATGCTTGGCTTTATTACGAGATACCACGCTCAACTAGGTTTAATCAGTTTCGGCTACACTTACTTTCGCTTAACTAGGCACATCTAAGCTTAACATGGCTTAAAGCGGCAAAGACGAGCTGGGTTGAGAAACTTAAACAGGTATGCTTGGCTTCACTAAGTTCTACGATGCTTAGTTAGGCTGATTGACCGGTGTAAAAAGCGACGCGCGCACGGCGCTTGAGCCGGCCCCGCCGCCGCCGCTTCGTAAAACAACGGCGCAGATTAGATGGAGCAACGAAAGCGACACCCAGTTGACGTTTTGTCTACAAGCGCCATAACCACGTCAGCAGAGCGACATGAGAGGCCATCTGATACGTAGGGACGCGCATGCGCACCGCTGCTTCAGTGGTGCTCTCGACAGCAGGCACAGCGTCGCTAGATGGCGCGTCGATGCATTCTGCCACGCGATCCTGTGGTCCGTATACTTTTGCACGCGCCTGTACATCTTCGCATGGGAATAGCTGTTTGAACATGGTAACTGATTTTGTTATTGAAAGTAGCAGTTATTAGCCTCGAAACATTTTAAAGGGACTCCGATTCTCAACGTGATTTTTAAAGTATAGTCACACATAGTTCTTCCATGGAAGCTACTTGTGTTCCAGTGCCTCCAAAGGAACACCACAAGACCTTGTAGTAGTTTCCTGGTTCATAACTACTGCTCAAAGTAAAGCACTGAAGTGTCAAATGGTCCTTGGAACATCAGGAACAAATTATTACTTTATTTTAGTTACTCGATATTCATCGAATAACTAGTAAAAGTGCTCAATTGTTTCCGAACGTAACCTCAGAAATCAACCGAATGCGATCGACACAAGTCGTGCGACCTTCTTGAGAGGTCATTATTCGAGTTAAAAACAAGATACACCAGTAAAGAGAAAGTAGACGAGGTCGGAACTTACGGCAAGACAAGTCAGTATGGGGCCGGTGAACGCGTAGTCGTAGACCATAACGTTCCTCCAGCACCTGTTGAAGCATGGCAGAATGGTCGCTGTTAGTAAAAGAATCTCTAAAGTTTATGACGGAGCACAGCGAGCCCCTCGAAAGGCGGTGATAGCCGCGCTGCCGCCAGCGTATACATGTGCTTCAAGGTAACACGCAAACCAAATCAGTTGGTCAAAACTCAATTGACCAAACTGGTCAAGGGCCAAATCTGCCGCACCAGCAACCTTTAGTTTTCACCCCAGTTATTTGCGTCCGTCCTGTCTTTGCATATATTGCAACCAATACGAGAAGCCGGCGGATGGAACTATACGGTGGATGAATTGGATAAGTTGACTGATGCTAAACAGCGGTCGTGTCTTTTTAGTCACACTTCTTCTCTATTATTGTTTGAGCTCTGTGCCCGAGTAATGTTACAAGGCAAGAGTAATTCTATTTTTGTTTGGACATCACTTGCACTCGTTGGTCCATTCCTGCACAACTGGTCAGCCACATCGCGCCGTGTGGAATTGTGGGAGTTGCGGCCTTGTTGCCTCACGAAAACGTTATTATTCTGTGTATTGAATGTCCGCGCCAGTGTAGCATTGTCGGAATTTCAGTGGTACAGCACATCAGCCTCAGCAATATGAGTGGGTCATATCATATTTACACGGACAAAATAATATTAAATAACAAAATATAAAAGTTGGTGGTTCACCTGGAAGAATCAACATCAAATGGGAGGTCGACTACCAACCTTCGAAATAAAATGCCTGCCTACACTTCCCCGTGCTGACGAAAGACAAAAAAAAAAAAAAGAAGAGACGGGGAGGTATCCAGGTTCCGGGGGTGCTTACATGTAAACTTACACACTGCTGTATTATGGCAGAAATCTCTGATTTCGCCCAGTGTTGGCGAAGAAATGCTCTGAACGGCGGGTCACAGAAATTCCGCTACTGATCCATTTTCAAAATGGCCTGTTTCTTTTGTGACCTATCCTCGTCCCCACAACTGCATATTTGGGACGTTCCCGCGTTCAATGCGCTTCCGCGACGCGCTTATTACTGCTGAACAACGGAGACACCTGTTTTTTTCGGCTTGTGAAATCAGCAAGAAAACTTTTTAGATGCGAAGCATCTCTTGCTCGGGGGTATGTCCCGCGGCGTTGGCCTAGTGGTCCGCACTCACACTACGCATGCGCAACTCTCCTCCTTCCCTCTCTCCAACAGCTGCGTGTTACTCTCTCCACTTCTCTACCAGCACCTGCTTGCGCTTCTCCTGCGTTCTCGCTTCTGCTCTCGCGGCGCATGCGCTACTCTCCTCCTAGTCTCCTCTCCTTCAAGTCGTAGAGCGCTGCGCGCGTTCAGTCTGGCGCTTGCTTCGGTTGACTCCTCTGAAATGCGGGCTCGACATGCCGAAATTCTCTCCTGCGCAGCGCCGCGATGAGCGCCAGCGCATGCGCGTCCCCTCCCCATCTCTCTCCTCTCCTACGCCACCCCCTCTCGCGCGCCTGTCAACCGCGTTCCCCGCTCGCCCTGTGAGAATTAACGGCCAGGCTAGAGGGAAGACACGACGCGCGTAGCGTTCCTCTTCGCGTTCCACGACGCGAGGTCGGTAGCATGCCCGAGGTCGGTAGCATGCCGAACGAACGCCAACGGAACGCGATCGTGCAAGTGCTCCGGCTTCGCATCGCCTCATGGTCCCCTTTAGTGGGAGATGGTGCAATTTTTTTTAAAGCACGGAAAGATGGAGGACATGCACATCACGCTTTTTTAGAGATTGTGTGCTAATTAGTTGACATGACACTAACTATATACACGACTTTTGCGTTGCCAAATACGAGGAGTGAGCTCACCTGTCGTCAGACTGCGTGGCACGAAGTATGCTGTAAATAATGACGAGAACAGCTGGCAGACCTACGTGGAAGACAAGAACGACTTAGTTCGAGCGCGAATGCGCTACCAAGTCACTGATGAAGAGTGACAGTGAGTTAGATGACCATTTTATTTACGACTTCACTTTGCTGTATACGGTAATATTGGAAGGCAAGTTGTCACGCAGTGGTTCAGTTTACACAGGAACATGGAGACTTGGAAGTAATAAACAGTGCTCGGACAAGGAATCTCTCTGAAGCCCACGTCTCGACAAGGGCAATTGTCTTCGCCTGACGAAGACATGTCCTCTCATTGAAATGTTGGCCTCAGGCTGAGTCATTCCTTATTTGTTCGTTGATCAACGTAGTATTTCCTTTGTTTATTTTAGGTGTGCGTACACACCACGCTATCTCTGCTGCTGGCAGGCCCATATCGAACGTGACTGTTGCACCTTGTCTACGGAGCTTTCTGCGCGCCATCAGCCAGCGCAGTGCCATTGCATGAGCAACCCTAGCCGTGCAGTCGATCCGCTCTCAGCGGTATGCTGGTCTATGCTTACCCCAGCCGAATATGTAGCAAAATTTGAGATTCATCTGTTTGGAGAAGGCCTGGGCCACGAGGCGGTGTAGGTAGTAGCCTTCGCAGAGCATCCAGGTGTACTGGCTCACCATGAAGTAGCGGTTGAGCAGCGACAGCAGCTTGCACCACCACTGCACCAAGGCGTCGAACGTCGAGTCAGCATGCAGATTGTATAACTTAAGAAGCGCAACCTGTGACACCATGGCAACATGCGCATGTATACACATTTAGTTTCTATGTAGTCCGGTACTGGAGTGTAATATTATACGAGGCGTTTTCTGGCGCACGAAATAGAGCGGATGTGATACTGACCGTTCGCACGCATGATCCCTCTTCTGATTGGCTTACATCGGCCTATGGCTACAATTCGTATAAAATATTATACTGAAACATATGTGCATCGGCAAAAGCAGGAAGGAGAGGAAGGGGATTTGCCTTGTAGCGTTTTATGTCCATAGGAATTAAAAAAAGAACAAAATGAGGAATTTGTGAGGTATACGGTGCAATGTTTATCGGCGCAGTTAAGAAGACGCTAAACAGGAACAATTCAGTTTTGACTGATATTTTTTTTTGTCAGGACACTGCATCTGTAACATGATTTGAAAAAATAGCTTCAGAAGAAGTAGAATGTTACTAGAAGATAAACTGGCACTGGACGCCGAACTTGCCGTTTCGAATTTCGCGCCATAACCTCGACGCCAGTATCGTCAGCGTGACGCCACGGAATAGAGACCCTAGGAATAGGTGGCCCGCTTGAAACTTTACTCTTAGCCTGGTCATTGAAGAGAACGCTTGCAGGGTAGTAGGCGATGGTAGCCCTGCAATCAGACGGCCTTTACCCCTTCAAGACTGCCCTTTGCGCACCTTGTGTGTATAGTTATTTGGACTCGCAAAATGTTGCACTAGGCTGAAGTTTATGACTGAATCTTTTCTGCAATAGATAGCTGAACAACAACAAAGGCAAAAAAAAAGAGAAAAAATTCTCGCAAATCTAGCGCGAAACTCCGCAGCGTAAACTACATGGTGTGTTCAGACAATCCTCGCTGACCCTGGCGTGGGAAACACGGGCCAATCACGTGAGAATAATCGTTTTTCTTTTTTGAGTTGCACGAACAATAGCAAGTGTGTCGATAGATCCTGCTTCCTAGTTGAAGAGCGGTTGCTGCTGCTGCTGCAACTGGCGCTTGCTGGCGACATTGGCTTGTCGTTCGTTTTGTGTGTGTGTGTGTGTGTGTGTGTGTGTGTGCGTGCGTGCGTGCGTGCGTGCGTGCGTGCGTGTTTTCCACAGCAACGGTGCTTTTTGTATTTCGTCTGCCTGCCGACCATGGTGTGCTGCCAACAAAGTGACGCAATATTAATGCTAACAGTAAACCCATCTGGTCTCAGATATAGCAGTCAGTTAAAGAAAATAAAAAGGAAAACGAAAAAAAAAACGTCGATGGTGATAGATTAGGTTTTGACCGAAACGTTTGCTGCCATGTCACATAGACTGCGTGCTTATAAAAGAGCAGGTCATATATAATCACCAGACCACCCTCCCCTTTTTAGTCGTTCTTGAAGAGAAAAAAAACACAGAAAGAAAAGGTCAGAGGCGTATTAGATTCAGTATCTTACGGTTCAGAAATTTCTAAAAATTTATGATTTTTTTTAAGAAATACGTTTACAATATGCATTTGCAACAGAACCTACATCATTTTTAAAATGTACATTGGTCGCGGTTACGCATGCCTCCGGTAGTGCAGACAAAGTTAAATCCGTATTTCAGGCAGATTTACTGGCAATTCTACTGGCTTTACAGAAACTACCTCAACATGATTTCTCGCCTGTTATAGTGCATTTGTACTCCCTGTCAGCATGCGCTGCACTTGCAGCATTCTTTAACGCAACAATTCTGAGATCATTACATACATTGATTCCTCGACACTTATTTCGCTTATTTTGGGTACCGGGCCATCGTGTATTACACTTTAATGAAATGGCAGACGCACAAGCACCCCTTAACAGCATTGTTATTTCAGTATGCCCAAATATGGCCTATGTCACGGTGACTAGGTAGAGAAATCCCGCAATACTTTAAGGTTATCAAAAATCTAATCCTGCAGTGCCTTCTCATTTCAGCCATCTTAGCTTTCCGAGAAATAATATAACTGGTGTCACTCAAGACAATTAGAAGTTTTCACTACAAAACAGCGCTGCCATATTCCACCGCTTAAGTTTTATTTACAGAGGACTATAGTCTGGCGCTATTCCGTTTATTTTGTTCCTGTAACGTGCCTTAAACCATTTAAGATTTTTTAACACGAAACCGTAGGCCAAGGTTCCAGGAACTTCTTTTCTGTCAGTGGTCTTGACCACCGGACTTCTCGAGCGCCTGTGAACTAACAGCGCGAGTTCTTGTTGTGTAGTTTCAAGCTAACTGTTTATCCATCTCTTTCTTACGCTTCTTCTTTCTTCTCTACCCTTTCCTTTCTATTATTCCCCCTTCCCTCACCCCAAGTGTAGGGTAGCCAACCGAGTCAAAGCTTGGTTAACCTTCCTGCCTTTCCTCTTTGTTTCTCTCTCTCTTTAAAAAAAGTCTTTTATGCCGGGGTCCACCAAGACCTCACTGACGTATTTCCGTCACGGAAACACGTCAGTCGGGCGTTTAACCAACTGCGCCACTGACGCTCAAGCATGGGCATTTACAAACGCAGCTTATATCGTTCACATCTTCTCTCTTCCGCAGTGACCTCGTTAGCGTGGGGCGGTGTCGCCGTCTTGGAGTGGTGAAGTGAAGTACCCTACACCACGACACTAACGAGCGCCGACAGAACGCGCTTCGGTAGTCTCAGCGTTAGGGCGCCTCGATGCCAGCGTTGAACCCTACTCCGCGCCGCGGAGGCTGGCTACCCGATTTCCACTCAATTTCGTTTGAGTACAGTTTGAGTGAGTACTTTGTTGCAGTGAGACACGCCAGCGGGCAGCGGGACGCCTCACGGCTCAAGCTACGAGCTCTGCCTCTCGGGTTCCTGAAGCGCTGTGTGGTAGTGTATGCATGAACAGAAGTGTAGGTTACCCAATTACTGGAGAGCGCACACCTTGCCGCTTCTCTGCTCAAATGACGACGCTTTCCATGAGCGCATATCGAGTACTAGTGCTTATCGTGTGTTTGTTGATGCCATCTTTGCGCGGCATTCACCGTACGCTGTAGTTTCGTTTATGTTAACTACTTCAGCTACCACAAATGTTTAATCCTGACCATTGACGTTAGTCATCGGAATGGAAAAGTTCGACCAGGCGTCAACGTAGGTGCGTCCACATCAAACGGTGCTATTGCTGCCAAACACTGGCAGACGTTGTGCCAGCTCTCATTTATCAATGTACAGTGAACATTGAACTACTTTTGTAAAGACACGGTTCACTTTCGTGTTATACCGATTCCCATGACGGAGGGATCAACCATGTTTTTTTTTCCTATCTTGCAACAGATTTACAAAACGCAAATTAATTTCGTTAAATTGACCTAACACTGACTTCCCTAATCATTCTCTCACTTATGGCATCGTCACTGAGATTCTGCCACAGATGCTTTTCGTGTAATTTTCAATTTTATGAGAGACACAAAAAGATTACCTCGATAAATTACTTATATATTGATTCGTTATTTCATTAATTGTTATTTACTGTTTCGTCTGAAAATTAATAGCATCTTTCGTTTCGTTTATACATGTTATTTTTCGTATTTCTTCCTCCTTCATCTTCCTCCTTCGTATGTAATTACACTATAGTATTATAAGGTTATTGCAGACCCCTGTCATAATACAAACAATTGTAAAACTGTCTGCTTCTTAGCCAATTACCCGTAGTTGGTATGAGCCATGATATAAGGAACAAGAACAAGGAAGCGTTTTCCTTGTCGCCTTAGTTACCTTCTTTTACAGTATCTTCATTATCTTCGTTCACATGCGGGTGCAATTCCGCGCATTGTCCTGTGCAGTATCTATATATAGGCGAAAGTAAGAGCGGATTATACGTATACTATGCTGTATACTGGCCTGCAGAAGCGTTGTTTACCCGACAGTTCACGCGTACGCGGTCACTTCATCGCTTCAGGCCGAGCAAAAATATAGCCAGAACTTCGCAGACGGACGCACCGTGTTCGAATGAGTCAGGTTTTTGGTGTACTTGGTAGGCTTGACGTCATCCAGCGTGAAGACCGAATGGTCGATGATATACATCACTCCGCACATCATAACCGCAAAGCAGAGGTGCTTGTGGATCATGATGCGAGGTACCTGTATTGATCTGTAAAGTCGTTAGAGAAACGGCATTAGCTACAAGTAAAACATAAGGACAGGTATCGAGAGCGCTTCACAGCTGAAGGAAATCGCTTGGCAATCTTTATGCCGTGTTCTATACTGAACAGAACTAAATATTAGCGAGCAAGTCTTTCGTTCTTAAGTGCTATTTTGACCAGCCGCCATCGCTAATGATACGCCCGACGTCATGATTTGTTGCCATCTACCCTTACGAAGAGTTTTAGCATAATAACTTTTTTAAATACGCGCCCCGAAATATTATGCGAGTTGAGCACAGAAGCTCGACGGACATTTGCGGCGTAAGAAATGGGCATGCATGTGACTAGAGCACACTTCGAAAATGAAGGAAAGCTAATTGACGTCTCTGATAATCATGCTCATCCGTATTAACCCCGAAAATGTGACGTGCGCGCAACGGACTCATTATAAATTCGAAAGTGCGCTTGCCCACAGTGCACTTGACATTGACCCTCGACGTACTGTAGATGAAAGCAAAGCACAAACTGCGAGTGCTATCACTCGGCTGCAGCGCGCGATTTCACCACGGCCAAGGCAACCTGCATCTCGTAAAGCCCACCAGTTGAGCACGTACTGATGTAGTCGGGGTTCTGCCCAGATGACCGGAGCCAGCCAGAGTCCCGGGGAGATGTCGAGGAGAGGAGCCCGGAGCTGTTAACAGTAACGTTTATTTACAGGTAGCGTGTTGCTACATGATGGGGTTAGCATCATGGAAGCTCTCGGAGCTCGTGAGAGCTTGAGAGAACTTGTGAGAGCTTCTCGGGAGCGCATCGGCGCTCGCATTTTATGTCCTGGCCTTCCCAGGGTTCCCTGTAGGAAAAAACAAAGGAGGCCAGCACAGTCCAATGAAAATTTCCATCTTCACCTCCGCCCCCAAAAGGGGAAGGTGAAACGCCGCCTCCTTCCCAACCCACGAAAGGAGAAAGAGGCACATCCAGTTCGTCCCATGGTGAGGGAAAAACACTGCCCACCGCGCACACACGGCACAGCACGAAGACGTTGAGTCTTACGTGGAAGTCAATTTCGTAGTCTGTTGCAATGATGGGTATGCGGCGCCAGGCAGGCCACGTGGTGGAAACAGCGGCAACAAGGCGCCACGGAGAACGTGGGAAATGCATCCGCAGACGGTTCCCAGACGCTGGGTCCTTTGTCCGGGGCACCTTGACGACAAAGCAAACCGCCTCGACGGCCAACAACTCTTCCTAACCTGTCAGTCGGTCAGGCGTGCCCAAAGGGTTTTACGAGGGGCGCAGACAACCTGTGAATATTAGACGAACGACCTTCGTGTTGTCGCCGCTCTTGGGGCATCTCTGGAACCGCTGACCCGGAAGAAATCAGGGTAGTCTTAGCCGCAACGTCTCATGCGTCAAAGCGGCGCCAAGCCAGGCAGGCCGATCATAACAGCCCGTCCACCGTCACAGGAGGTCTCGAAGGGGTTGCAGCACCAAAGCACTCCGCAGAGACCGTAGGTCTGCTCCCTTGTAGACGTTGACGCAGGCTGCACCAATCTCTGGACCTGAGCCATGGCCAGCAAACGCCAGAAACGAACCACGCAAGACCCGAGGCACAACAACATAGAGCACTCAACTGACCTCGAGAAATGCCAGGTTACAGTTTTGGTAAAACTCCCTAGAAATTTACAATTGGTGCGCTCACTCGTGAAAATCAAGAATCAGATAACGAAGCCATAACAAACTGAGACCTACTACGTGCGAAGCAAATCAACAGCCTAACGTTTTGTATCATTTCCCAGAGAGATTCACAGCGTTCAAGGCATGCAGGTGCTACGGGCGAAACAAACCGAAAGGAGGTAGTTAATGAATTACGCCTCTCACAGTATAAGTAAAACTCAAAATCAAACTTGCGCGTATGAAAATAAAACAAACAGAGAAACAAAAAACCTACACTACACTGATGCGCATGCTAACAAGTGTGCTGCAATTTACACAAGGTTTATACAGAGGCTTTTACCCTCAGCCCACTTCTCTGTTAAAAATCAACTTGCGCAAAACCCTTTACTCGGGTGTTAGGTTTCGCTAAATGTAAGCAAACACTCAGTTCAACAAGTATCTTAATGTCTGCAGTTATCATGAGGAAGAAAATAAAAGTTACAAAAATCGACATATTCCTTGCTCATCTGCAGACACGCGAACATTAAAAGCAAAACAATTCAGAACTGGATACAAGAGAAATTCTTGGTAGCCTTACACTGTCCGAACATTATGCGGATAAAATAAAATCAACGAAAGCAAAAACCTACACTTCACTGCAAGAACAGAAGGTTTAAACAGAGGCTTTTTACCTTCAGCCTACTTCTCTGTTAAGATAAACTTGCGCGTAAAACATAAAACAAACAGAGAAACAAAATTTACACTTCACTGCAAGAACAGAAGGTTTAAACAGAGGCTTTTACCTTCAGCCTACTTCTCTGTTAAAATCAGCGCAAAACCCTCTACTCGGGTGCTAGCTTTTGCAAAATGTAAGCAAACAAGCAGTTTAACAAATGTCTCAATGTCTGCAGTTAAGATGAGGAGGAAAATAAAACTCAAAAATCGACACAGTCCTTGCTCATCGGCAGACATGCAAACGTTAGACAGCTAAACAAAACAATAATAAAACTGGATACACGACAAATTCTTAGTATCCTTCGTGACACTGCGTAAATTAATGCGGCACCCTTTCAGACGTGCTCTGGGGGGACGCGCATACCACAGTTGTCGATGGGCCAGATCGCGACGGAGGGACAAAAAGCCAACCTGTCCGAAGCACACAGTGGCGGTGACCTTTGTTCCGCGGGCCCCGAACTCCGACAAAGACGCACCCAGACGCTTAAGCTTCCTCATTGTGGGCCGCCCAGAGCAGCGGTCACTCTCTCGCAAACTTGGGGGAGGACCTTTGTCGTTACAGTCGCGTACGCACCACCTCGCTTTGCTCCACCGTTTAGCCTTCCAAAAAGATGATGAAACCAGGCGACCACTTCGGCGTCTCTTTTTCTTGGCCCTCGCGACACGCTTTATGCCTAATCTCGATTTGTGCGAGACCCGCAACTTTTGACTTTTAGAGAACTTTTTCGGGGTTTCCAGCCTCCGCTCGAGGCAACTTGGACCTTTTTCCCTTTCCCCGAAGTTTTCGCTGGCGCCTTTTTCTTTCAGGGCGGCACGGAACGCTCCCCGACTCGGCAATAATACTCGGAAGTACATTGCTCAAAACTCCAGGCGGCTCAACTGGCTTATCCTCGGCGTTATTTCTAGCTGTCTGCACTTCAGAAACAACGCTACAATCGACACTTGCTAAACCAGCCGGCTCGCCATCAGATGTCTCTCCTTGATGAGAGTCATCACCTCGCGCTAATCTAAGCGCTTCATCACCACGCGCTATGTTGAGCGCCTCTCCCTCTCGTGGTAAGCTAAGCGCCTCATCATCTGAACTTTTACAGTCTGCTTCATTAGTGCTTTCTGCTTTCGGAACCTCATGAGCAGACTCACAGGCCATCGGATCCGTCATAGCTGCCGCCGATTCGTCACCAAAACAAAGGCCTTTCGAAAGCATATCCACATCATTCTGAGAGGGATAATGCTCGGGCAGGTTTTGGGACACCAAAGTTTCCGGGGCGAGCAGTCTGAACGGTCCCTCACTTTCAACGCGGGCTAATGGCAAACACACACTTTCATTTTCAACTACTTGCCATGCACACGGGCGTTCCCCTGTGGTCACCTCATTTGTCGAAGAGTACGGATGTACACTATCAAACGTTGCGGCAGAGTCCCGCGGTACGTTTTCCTCAACTAATTCCTGAATGGGGGGTTTCAATTGTTCCAGATCATTGTCGCTGCTGTCCCCAAAACAGAGAGCATTCCTAGGCTTGCGGCAGCCGATTGCGATGTGACCTAGCTCTTTGCAACGGTGGCATACAACCGGCTTCCTAGCCTTAAACGCCTTTTCTTTCTTTCGATCTTCTGAGTGGCTCACTGTAGACGTGGACTTAGCAGGACTGCCTTTCTTTTTCTTATCTGAGGGTGCTATCTCGTTATTCGGGTAGTTTGATGCCTGATAAAGTGCTAAAGCCAATCGCCTTTTCTCATGTCTTCTTCAGCCCATCTTTTGTTCTTCTCAACTTCCTCCCAGCACTCCTCAATTTCATCATCCTCCGCCCCGCATTCCTGAATAGCCTTAATCAGCTGTGGCTCTCTCTCTTCTCTCCCAACCTTAATTCCCAGCTCTTCACACAGTAGTAAGAGGTCTGGTCTCTCTAGCTTCTTTACCAACTCCATGGTCCTCAAGAGTGAGGACTTTCTATCCGCCGTGACGTTAGGTAGCGAACAAGCGAAGCCTAGACGCACGGTAAAAACACTGCTAGTTTTAGAACATGAAAACTAAATTGGTGAATAGCTGTGACGTATGGTAGCGGTACAACGAAGCCTATACGCACAGAAGATTACACACAGATTTAGAAAACTTCAAAAGCTAAAACCTGGCAAAACTCAAAGAAAGTCAAGCACTCACCATATCGTTGAGGCCCGAGTCAAGCATGGGTCATCCCGTTGCTGCTAACCAGTAGATGTGTTCCAGTTGTCAGCAGCATCCCACCGCTGCCATCCAGTTGATGTAGTCGGGGTTCTGCCCAGATGACCGGAGCCAGCCAGAGTCCCGGGGAGATGTCGAGGAGAGGAGCCCGGAGCTGTTAACAGTAACGTTTATTTACAGGTAGCGTGTTGCTACATGATGGGGTTAGCATCATGGAAGCTCTCGGAGCTCGTGAGAGCTTGAGAGAACTTGTGAGAGCTTCTCGGGAGCGCATCGGCGCTCGCATTTTATGTCCTGGCCTTCCTAGGGTTCCCTGTAGGAAAAAACAAAGGAGGCCAGCACAGTCCAATGAAAATTTCCATCTTCACCTCCGCCCCCAAAAGGGGAAGGTGAAACGCCGCCTCCTTCCCAACCCACGAAAGGAGAAAGAGGCACATCCAGTTCGTCCCATGGCGAGGGAAAAACACTGCCCACCGCGCACACACGGCACAGCACGAAGACGTTGAGTCTTACGTGGAAGTCAATTTCGTAGTCTGTTGCAATGATGGGTATGCGGCGCCAGGCAGGCCACGTGGTGGAAACAGCGGCAACAAGGCGCCACGGAGAACGTGGGAAATGCATCCGCAGACGGTTCCCAGACTCTGGGTCCTTTGTCCGGGGCACCTTGACGACAAAGCAAGCCACCTCGACGGCCAACAACTCTTCCTAACCTGTCAGTCGGTCAGGCGTGCCCAAAGGGTTTTACGAGGGGCGCGACAACCTGTGAATATTAGACGAACGACCTTCGTGTTGTCGCCGCTCTTGGGGCATCTCTGGAACCGCTGACCCGGAAGAAATCAGGTAGAGGGACTTTAGGGTAGTCTTAGCCGCAACGTCTCATGCGTCAAAGCGGCGCCAAGCCAGGCAGGCCGATCATAACAGTACCCCCCACCCAAAAGTTTGCGGAACGCGAAATTTCCGAAAAAGCGATATTCCCGCTTTGTTTGAGAACATAGCCTCCAAATAGATGTTCCAGCCTGCAGTAGTCCTTGCGACCTACGCAACTACATGCTAGGTCAGAAGCGCCGTGCACTAACAGAGCAGAAATTCGCATTTAAAGTGGAGCTTTAAATGCGAATTTCGAAAACTTTTGTGGGCGGGTCGTGCTGATGAAAGACAGTGTCTATATGGTACCATCGTATTGGCAGAGCGCCTGTCGGCAAATCTGACTTTACATTGTAAGGCAGTAATGAAAAGAAAGAGGCAAAACGCGTGCGCGCCAGTTAGTTTGATAGAAAACCACTCAGGATTTAAAAGCGAGTGAATGCGAGCCAGTTGGTAAGAATCCATGGTTAAAAACAGCGCGAAGAAGACGCGGACAAGAAAGAACACAGGACTACTGCACTCAGGATTGATTGCGTTCAATGTATATTGCAAAGTAGACTCGGCCCCGCCACGGTGGTCTAGTGGTTATGGCGCTCGACTGCTGACCCGAAGGTCGCGGGATCGAATCCCGGCCGCGGCGGCTGCATTTTCGATGGAGGCGAAAATGTTTGAGGCCCGTGTACTTAGATTTAGGTGCACGTTAAAGAACCCCAGGTGGTCGAAATTTCCGGAGCCCTCCACTACGGCGTCTCTCATAATCATATGGTGGTTTTGGGACGTTAAACCCCAGATATTATTATTATTAAAGTAGACTCGGGTTTATTCTTGTGACGCGAACTTGTCGTTACAGTTGTCTGACGGTTAAAGAAGTTGGTGTGGGGTGAAATGTCAAGGCGGTCACGCACGCCTGCGGTGAAGTGAGCAGGGTCACTTTATATGCGGGGAGGCTTATCTCGACGAAATGGTCGAGTTGGCTTTTACGAGGACGCGCAGATGCGGCCGCACACCTTTTATCGCCGATCGGGGCCGTGGCGTCTGCCAGAGATAAAAATGCTCCGTGCGCTAGGGCCTCACTCCTTCAGCGAATACTTGGGGGCCCCCCGCCGTATGAACAAGACCTCTTCCTGACGTCTTTCAGGACGCCGAGCTGTGCGCGCCGAGGCTTATCTCAGTCGACAAGTTGCGAGGGCCGACTTGTTTGCGCTTGGGGGCATTAAAAATCAATTTCTGGCGGCGATACGGCAACCTCTCGACACGCAGTGTCAAGGTTAAGCGGTGCTGCTCGAAGCAGGCCAATAGGGCGCTGAAGTTGTGTATCGTCGTCGCTAAACAGTATAACATGTCGCACCATCTGTAGTGTGTATGTCAACTAACGACACTTGCTTCTGGGCCGAGATAGCTGGAGGCATTGACCTCCAGAGAAGCAGTCGATGCTGTCAGCAGATGCACCCATAGTGGGGGATTTTCTACGGGGAATTTCTGCACCGGCTGCCCTTCTGCGTAGGATACGACGCAATATGGTTGCGAACAAACTTGATGTCAGCTCTGTGACAGCACATTTTTATGAAGTATATTATCTTATGAAGCGAGCCATTTTCGCGGTTACACGCTATCACTATGCAGTTAAAGACTATCAATATATATTTTAAATGAAATATACACGTTTTAGAAAGCAAGGCGTCTCGAGCTAATTGTCATGCTGAAAGTAGACTCACTTGTACCAGTTGAAGATGAACAATGCCGGTATCAGCGACAGCACCGAGAGCGTGAAGAGACCGATGGAGTAGTGGTATACGCCGACGTACTCCTGCAATGAAACGATAAGACAGCTGGCGTGCGCAGTCATTGTGGCAGAATCAGTACTGATGCATAGTTAAACGGAGAGCACCAGACCTCGAGCAACTATATAACAAAATAACAATGCTGCACTGCTTCACCTCCTATAAGCTAGAAGTGTTTCCTTTTCTTTTTATCGCCCGCCACGGTGGTCTAGTGGCTATGGTGTTCGACGGCTGACCCGGAAGTCGCGGGATCGAATCCCGGCCGCGGCGGCCGCATTTTCGATGGAGGCGAAAATGCTTGAGGCCCGTGTACTTAGATTTAGGTGCACTTTATTGAACACCAGATGATCAAAATTGCCGGAGCCCTTCACTATACGGTGCCTCGCATAATCAAAATTATGGATTTGGGACGAAAAACCCCAACAATTACTATTATTTTATTTTTATCCTTGCGCATACTAAAACATCTATTAGGTGTCTCACCTATTCTTTAAAAAGGCGGACATCACTTAAAGGACGGAGCATGATTTGAAATTAGCTTATTAACAAAATTTCGTTACTTTTATTAATTCTGTCATATAGGCGTGCCCAGGGTTCTCCTTCAGGGGGGGGGGGGGGGCGAAGGCGGGCGAAGGTTCATCGCAGCGCCCCCCTCCCTATTAAGTCAATGTATAGGACATACTTTGCGCCCTCCCCCCTCTTAGGTGACTGGGGGGGGGGGGGGCTGCCATCCTGTCGCCCCTCCTGCGCACGCCTATGAATTCTGTTAATTACTGCATCACCCAAAATACTTATAACGCCGATCCGCTCTGTTCTAGAAATACCGTCTATCATCGGTATCGAAGTACTACTGCAGTGGTTTGCAAAATGTGCAATGAAATACGTTGGCGTTCCAGTTAGTGTTATCTCACGGTGGCAAGAAAGTGAGAGAGAGGTTTGTTCAGAAAGGCAGAGAGGCAAAGACTTTTCAGTAAGGTAATAACGTGGAATGTGATTGTAGTACCACGGCCGCTTGATGGTTGCCGTAGTACACCTGATCAACTAAAAATAAATGTCAAGGCCGGTTAGCTGTAGTCAGCAACGGCTTCGTGGCCCTCATTTTCCCGCGATATGGTTTATACTTTGTCGCACGCATTGTGTACGAACATCTCTCGCCGATCTGGTGCTAAATCTCAAGATATAACATAAATTCGGAGCTTGAGTTCGATTTCGCAGTTGCAACCAATCATGCTTTTGTGACGGCGTCACTTACGCATTGGTCAGACTTTGAGCGAAAAGGAACGTCGTCAAGCACCAGTGGTTTCCTGATTTCAGCTGTGTGTTCTTTCATTCGCTCACTGTGAATGGCTACGCGTGGATCACACCAGTCCAGTGAGTAAGAGGGAAAGCGGTAGCATACATTTTTTTACCATCTCTAAAAGGCACTGTTTTCTTTAGATGGTTCTCTTTATTTTTCTTCCGTCCGTTCATAGGAGGTGTGCTTTTGTAGGGCGGCCCGCAACGACATCATGCATTTCAGAGACTGCACCTTTTCGGGTGGCGCAATCGAAGCGTAGCACGCGGCATGCAAAATAGGCGGATATATATCTCCTCCATTGACGCATAATCGCCGCTTTGATACGCGTATGCAGGAGCTGGGGGCTCGTGATAAACGCAACAACGAGGAAAGGGCTCGCCAGAATGACCAGAAGGGCTCCCGGCAAAGTCGGCGTTGAACAGTGGACACAGAAGCGGAGCAGGAAGTTCAATGGAGGGACGAATGGGGCTGGTTGATGCCAGTTCATATTATTTTCTTGCGCTGTAAGCCAGGGGCGTAGCCAGAAATTTTTTTCGGGGGGGGGGGGGGGGAGTTCAACCATACTTTGTGTATGTTCGTGCGTGCGTTTGTATGTGTGCGTGTATACATACGCAAGCAAAACCGAAAATTTTCGGGGGGTTTGGTTTGAACCCCCCCCCCCCTGGCTACACCCCTGCTGTAAGCACGGAAACAGGAGAACACGGGAAAACCAATGTAGCGCAAGCAGGTAGGAACAGAAAGCTTGGTGTGCCAGAGGGAAGAGGTGAACGCCAAGACCCTTCTTCTTAATGCCTATTGGAACAAAGAAGGAAATAACCGGACATATGATAACTAACGTAACACTGAAACTATAACGCAAAGATTACGCAGCTGTCACTGGATATTTTGAACAGTTCACAAACATAATCCATGTACTTTTACAGCAGTTCATATCGCAAACCACCGACAGCGGTGTGAAACGTTTGCAAGATTGCGCTCGTTATGCTATCAGCGCCATTTGGAGGAGCTTAGGGGGTGAAGAAAATTGATGCTATTTGCACGTGGGACCAGTGGCGTAGGCAGAAATTTTTTCCGGGGGGGAGGGGGGGGGGGTCACGTCCCTGATCTGACATGGGGTCCGGGCACGTAAGTCAGTGTGGTCGAGTGTCACATGGCAGAAAAAAACTTCGGGGGGGGGGGGGGCAGTGTGCCCCCTTCCCCCTGGCTACGCCACTGCGTGGGACATGCGTAAAAGTGCTTACTCAGATCTGCTTAGCGTCATGGACAGCTGTATATACAGAATGCTCCTCCTCAAAAAGTATTTGCTAGTCTACAACGTGCGGTTCGTGTCTTCGCACTCCCTCTTGACGAATCATGAGGCACGTGTGCATGCAGCAGGGGCGTAGCCAGGGGGGGGGGGGGGGGGGTTGGAGGGGTTCAAACCCCCCCGAAATTTTTCAGTTTTGCTTGCCTATATATACACGCACACATACAAACGCACGCACGAACATACATAAAGTATGGTTGAACCCCCCCCCCCCCCCTCCCCCGAAAAAAATTTCTGGCTACGCCCCTGGCATGCAGCAAACGTATGCGTTTCAACTGAGGCATATACATCGCGCGTTGACTTCAGGTCGCTTACACGCAAAGACTTGTACAACTCAACAGAGAGAGCGACATACACTGGGTGTGTCATCGAAGCACGAAACACTTTAGGAAAATTGCGTCTCAACAATGCCGCTACCAACTAAATACGGATTCGTAAGCGTAAATCAAAAAGTCATGCAATAATCGGCGAGAATGCTTGCGTCTGGAGCATTGTCGTGTAATTACAGTGTTTATAGGTGGAGGAACCAAACTGGCCACAGACCCCACTGACCCACGGCTTGGGCGCACAGCTTGTGTAGAAGGTCCTCTGAACGTTCATCAGCCGATACCAGGAGCCGTTTTCATGGCACCACCTTGTCGAGTAGTCTGCATCGGTCCCGAAAACACAAGAAAAAACACGCTTCAATAGAAATAAAAGGGGGCGGGGGGTGGGAGAGAGATAAGATCGCATTACATAAGCACTTGAATTTCGATCCGGTTCTTTTTATTATTTTTTTTTCAGACCTTGAAATCGTGGGATATAGCAATCGGCCATTGTGATAAACCATCAAACGCCGACTGAACGGTTCAAGCTAGCAAAACTTCAGCATACTTAGTTGCCGCATTGTATCTTAATGGAACCAATAGAGAGTTTTAGCTAGTTACGGAAATACGGTACGCAAATACGCTACCGTATGACGGTACCGCTCCTCCTTTCCAGGTCGTCGACCTTCTGCCGGTGAAGGCACCCCAACACCACAAAAGCTTTTTCAAAATTTACTGTGGGGTTGTCACGGCTTATTGTTGCCTGTCAGCCCACGCATTGTTAACGAGACACCTGCCGTATGGGGTACGCATTGTCACTGGAACGGGGAGCGGCAAAAGTGCAACCAGCGGGAAAGGAGGAACGCTACCGCACTGCCTTACCGTATTTGCGTACCGTATTTCCGTAACTTGCTAAAACTCTCTATTTATTCGGCACCTTTCTCAGTATACATTCGTAAAATAGTCGTGGTATTCCAATGAATTGTAGAATTTCGTTTCTTCGAGGGTAACAGGGTTGACTGAGAACACAAGATAGCAAATATCATCGTGAGTTATCACTGGGATGATAGTGACATCGGCAGTCGTGTCTGCTCATATAATACAAGTCGGTATATCAACGTGTACGGATCGATCTGTCAGTGCCGCATTTTTTCCTTACAGCACGAACTCGTCATTCCAATCAGTTGCGAGTATATGATCAGCGTGAGAGCACCGCTTACGCAATGCTGGCGGCGCCCTGAGCGGCTGTCAAGCTTGCATCACACAAATACTTCCACTTTACAGCTGCCCACGCGGTCCCGGCCTTGTAATGGCTATCGTTGTTGTTAATCAGCATGACCTCCGTACACGCCGGTGGACGTGACTTCGGTACGTCGCATGGAAGCTAGGTATGGACAAGGCATAAGCTATATGGCGAGGTGCCCTCAATTCGCAATCACTCACATTCGCAGTGGGGCTTCGAGTAGATGTAGAGAACTCGTGGACAGACCTTCGATACGTTCCTGTTAACCTCAGTATCTTCGTAGCACGTGAGACCATCCCACGTGCGATTGCAATATACCCCGTCTGTAAAAAAGATTAGGAGTCAGAGATACACTTGTTTAGTTACGTGGCACGTTATACTTTCTGTTGGCCAGCGAAACCTGATGAAATACGCCAGCGGGAAAGACTACACTACTAATTTGGGTTCTAAGATGCGCTACTCGTCATTCTGGCGTCGTTTGTTTAATATGTGCCCTGCGGCCTGTACGTATAATTTCGAAGCTGCCTTGCCTGCCGTAGGTCACCGTGTTGACAAATGAAAAAAAAATCGTGACCCCGAAACACGATGTCAAGGCGTTACCGTGACTGATGCGATAAGATTACACGGCTGGAATATGCACCATACTATGCATGGACAACGGCAGGGGGGTGGCAAAGGGACACTTGCCCCCCACCCAAGCGCCCCCCCCCCCCTCCGCTGCGATGCACTACGGCTTTGCAACCCCCCCCCCCCCCGCCTTCCAAGACAAAATCCTGCCGACGCCCATGATGCTGTGCGGCCGAATTAAGCGGTAACGACCAGCAACTCATTCTAAACAAGATTACATCGCCGTCACCTCGCAGAGTAACATGACCTAAGTACTGTAGCCGAAAATAGTACGTCAGGAGAGCCTTTGATATCACTGCCACTAAACCTGGCGCGAAAAAAAAAATACTTTTATGAAGTGCACAAAACCGTGCGACAGCAGTCGCGCGCGTGACCACCAAGAATGCCAGCGTGTGGAGCCAGCCTTAACAGGAAAGTATAACGAGGCTCCGTAGAGGCAGGCTCACCCGTTCTCTGCGGCGTGTCCAGCATGTATTGACAGCAGGCGATGGCCTCGCGGACGCAGTTTGCCCACAGACGCCCGATGGCCTTGGTGCGGAAGGCCAAGAAGAGCGGGCTGTTCTCGTTGTTAATGTCGGGTAAGTGGCAGTCCTCTTCATTTGGTGGTCGCGTATCACTTGTGCAGTTCAAGCAGATCTTGGGGAAACCGACCTTGTAGCACACTCTGCACAGCGGTGGTCCAAAAAGAGATGGGTTCGATTCCCGGCAGCGGCGGCCGCATTTCGATGGGGGGCCCAATGCAAAAACGCCCGTGTACGTCGATTTGGGCGTACGCTAAAGAGCCCCAGATGCTCAAAAGTAGTCCACAGTCATCATTTACGGCGGGCCACATAATCATATCGTGTTTTAGCACGCAAAACTCCAGAATTTAATGAATTCACAAAACCATCGACAATAATTGTCCGCATAAGCGAATAGCCAAACGGTTTTAGAAACATAACGCATGACTGCGCTAAAAAACACGGACAAGGAAGAGATGCACACAGGACGGGCGTCTCTTTCTTGTCCGTGTTTTTTAGCGCAGCCATGCATTATGTTCCAAGTATACACCTACTAGCCCAAACGAAAGCGTTACTGCTTTTAGAAAGTTTTGTTAAAAGAATCATGCGCCTGATGGCGTATATTTGTTGCTACGAGAACATACAGATGGTGAATTGCTTAATAAAATATTTGTGGCGCAGCTGAGACAAGCAAGAAGACAAGAGAATACAGGACAGGGCGCCAGACTTTCAAATAGTTTATTTTCCTATCCTATCCTCTCGTCTCTTGTTTTCTTGCTTGTCTCACTTGCTCCACAAATATTTTATTAAGCTATGCACCAACTCGCCCAGCGTCACACTCTGCTAATACAGATGGTGCTTGTCTGATTTCGTAATTCAGCAGAGAACACAGCCGTTAACCAGTACATAATTATCAGGGCCGGACCCCTCTCCTGCGCACACCACAGGATATGGGAACAATACCGTTTTACCACAGCCAGCTAAACCAAGAAACGCACCAAAGCTCTCGCGCAACATGCACGTGCCTGGGAAGAACGATAATTTGCTGACGATGTCACGGTGGAATGTCTTCACCCGAGCAACGAACAGTTGTCATGTAATGCGTTGTTGTTCGTTGCAATAATCTTCACAAACTTCGCAATATTTCACGAAAATCTTGACGATATGCATATTTCACCGTTGCAAATGTCCTGAACTCAAAGGATTGTGAGTACTACGTTAACATCGAAGTTTTCTTCTTGTTTTTTAACACGTCAGTGTCCGGCAACAAATGCGCCTCGTAACACGGTTTCGAGACGCATTTGCTTTCCTATGTATATTACATTACAACGAAAAGAAAAGAAAGCCATGCAGGCCGTAAGTGCATCTGACGTGTGCGAGCTGATGTTCACGTTCAAGATGGACATCTACATAAGAAAGATAAAAAAAATAAAGGGGGAGTGGGACAGGAGGGAGGGGGTGTCTTACTTTTTCTGGTACTCTTCGCGTAGTCCATTGGTGTACATGTAGCATTCCACGGCGGCCTTCTCGATGAACTTGTCCACGGCGTAGGGGTCTCCGCGAAATGTGCACGTCCCATTGCGCTCGTGCTTTTCGCTGCGTTCGCCTTCTGGCGCGTGAGCCAGGTGGCGAGCCTGAAACTCCAGCGTCGCGCCGGGCAGCGCCTGCGGGCGCACCAGTCGAGATGCGCACCACGACACGTTACAGAGCACTACTTACGAATGAGGACGCTATAGGTTCTTTTGTACGAAGCATGCGCACGCTATCGAGGCCGACAGCGAAGAACTTGGAGAGACGGGCCAACTGTTCCAAATAACGGAATTATGTTGTAGTTGCTGAAGGCAAGTAATTGGCTAAGCAGTATGCATTCGTCACTCAAGGCTTGGGAGAAATCTTGAGTGACGAATTCACACTGTATGCTTAGTGTCCTTAAGATATGTTCACGATGCGCTAGCCCTTTCTATAGACTTTACGAAAGTAGATCAATGGGGAACCTTAAATTCAGTGATTACAGACATAACGAGAAGTACAATGTGACAAACCCTCTATAAACATTTTCGTATGACGAATGCATACAATCGCAATTAATGACAGTATAAGGAACTCTGTGTTTTTTTCCAGCTGTAGTTTGTTGAGGTACAGCCTTCGTGGGTTCCCTTGTCTCGAAAACCGTGCTTGGCGGTCCCGCGTGGATAATCAGATAAATCAAAGGAATGATTTGACGGCAGTCAATCTGCCACATGGCATGGCCCCACTTTGAAGTGCAACAATGCCACTAGATATTTTTGTGACGATTACCCCGACTCTCAATTTATCAACATGTGCCGTAATGCTTGTACTTAGGAATGTCGTCGACTTAACTTGATTAATTAGTGAAATGATGCATATTCTCTTTTTTTTTACAAATGATTCCCACAGGGCAGGCAATTCAGTCGCAGTGGCGTAATTAAAGTAATTTTGTCGGCCTTTTTTTAAACGCGTTTAATTAAAAAAAAGAACTATTTCAAAATCATTGTTGCGCAGAGCATGCATGTAACGTTAGTGATGGTACTCACAAGAAGCAACTGGCAGGCGAACGAGAAGATGAGGCAGTAGGCCCACCAACGCGACGAGTGGTAAGACATGTCGTCACAAGCGAAATGGAGGTCCTTGGTCGAACGACGAAGCTTGGCATCAGGGAAAACGGAACCGAAACGTCCACGCTGGTCTCTGATGCAACGTGTTCATTGTCACTTATTGCGCGTTGTTTTGTTCCACGCTGTGTACTCTAATACGGAGTGTCCTCACTGGATCCACAGGCAGGGCAACCTTGCCCGCGCAGCAATCACGAGAAAGTCCTAAAAAAGAAAGAATGCGTTTAAAACAAGTGAGGCACGGCCCGTAATTGTTATGGATACTAACCGATAAAAAAAATCCTATATGCGGGGTGCTCCAGCTAACTCTAGCAAGAGTTTCAATATACGCCGACGCACTTGTCGACGACGCGACCACATGTATGTTGCTGACTATTGCACGAAGTAAGTAATAAGAATAATTGTTGGCGTTTTACGTCCCAAAACCACGATATGGTTTTGAGGGGACGCCGTGGTGGAGGGCTCCGGATATTTTGACCATCTGGTGTCCTTTATGCTGCACCTAAAAATCTAAGTACACCGGCCTTTAGCATTTCGCCTCCATCGAAATGCGGTCGCAGCGGCCGGGATTCGACCCATGAGCACCTTCGGGTCAGCAGTCGAGCCCCATAACCACTAAATCACTGTGGCGGGATCACGGAATAAGTCGCATTTTTTTTTGCGTTCGACTTAACTGCTTAATTAGCCAAGGTTAATTAACCAACTTTTTAAGCAACGAAGCTGGGCAAGAAATTCCAATGCGAAAGTTGTAGATCGGTTTGCAAAACGTCAGATTTGACAGTTTCTAACATTCTATAGCGTTTTTCTTCTCCCCCCTTCTTCTCTCCTGTAGTGCGCGAACAGTGACTATTCTGTGGTCCAGACCACAGAATAGAGTGCAGCTTTATTCTGTGGACCACACAATAAACTTGCGCGCTGTGGACTGTGCAGAAATGTTCTGTAGCCTAAGCAGCCCACCTCTCTTGACGACGGTTCCTGCGCACCCGACCACAGAATAGAGTCCCAATCTATTCTGTGGACCAGACCACAGGGTAAACTGCAGCTTTGTTCTGTGAACTATAGACCACAAAATAAATTGCAGCTTTATTTTGTGGACCACACCAAAGAGGCTTGTGCTGTGGACCGTGCGCACCAGACAACGCTGTAGCCCAAACAGCCCACCTCTCTTTACGACGGGTTTCTCTCACAAATTGGTGGGGTTTATTCTGTGGTCTAATTCACAGAATAAGCACCGCGCTCTCCTCTCTTGACGACAGCTTCTCTCGCGAATCGCCATATTCGCTGGCAGCTTTGTGAATATAAGTCCGGACCAAGGAGGCCATTTCCGGGCATAGTACGCGAGATGGAAGACGCTTATGCGTGAAAGGTTCGAAATACGAAGGCGCAGCCCACCTTTGGCATGCTTGCTGGTCTGACATGCCAAAGCAGGTAAACTTGTCGTGAATTGAAGCAGCAAAAAGAAGGCGTATAATAACAAATGACAGCGGTTCTAAAAATTTCTGGACCTGATCTATCGAATGCGGAACACTGAAGTCACTTTCACCACAGTACATTTGTGTCATGCAAAAAGAAAATATGCACTAAGATCTGCACGGGAGACTCAAATTATGAGCGATCCCCCCGATTGTGCTAACACAGCCACAGATCTTAAGAACAGCGTCAACGCCACCGCGACAAGGGAATCATAACGACAAAGGGCGACACTACTAAAATACTCTGGCCCTGATCTCTCGCGTCAGGACACACTTCAGTCACTTTCACCGCAGTGCATTAATGTCGTGCAAAAAAAGTGCACTGAGATTGGCAAGGGGCTACTTTAGCTGTTTCTGTAAAGTTTTCAGACGTTGACGATCATACAAGTACTCATAATTATACGGCGCGTGCAAGTGTATCTAATTAAGTGACAAAGTGTGCTGTGTCCAGTAGGTTATCTTATAGCGCTTTTTTTTTGCTTGACAAAGGTGTACTGCGGCGAAAGTGGCTTAAGCGTTGCGTACTCGATGGATCAAGGCAAGAAAATTTTATACACGCTGTTATTTATTATTATTGTTTTCTTTTCGCGGTGGCGTTAGCGTTCTTTTACGGGTGATTTATGGCCACGCCCATTCAGAAGGATTGCTCAAAATTCGAGTCTCCCGTGCAAATATTAGTGCACTTTTTCACATGACACAAACGTACTGTGGTGAAAGTGACTTTAGTGTCCCGCACGCGATAGATCAGGTTCACGAAATTTCAGAACCGCTGTCATTTGTTATCATTATACGCCTTCGTTTTGCTGCTTCCATTCACAATAACAAGTTTATCTGCGGCTGATATCAATACTGGCATATGTCAAAACATTGGAATCTTTCACGCATACGCGTCTTCAATAGCGATTCACAAAACGGCGAGCACATATTGAGATTCGCGAGAGAAGCTGTCGTCAAGGGAGCTCGAGCGTTGGCAAATCGAAGTCTTCATGGGGTGGGTTCAGTTCCTTCTGAGGGCATTAACAGTGCCTGTTCTGTGGACCAGACCACAGAATGAACCCTCGCAATTTGTGACAGAAAACCGTCCTCAGAGAGGTGGGCTGCTTGGGCTACAGAACATTTCTGCACAGCCCACAGCGCGCAAGTTTTCTGCGTGGTCCACAGAATAAAGCTGCACTCTATTCTGTGGTCTGGACCACAGAATAGTCACTGCGTTTCTGAATGCCAGTCATGGTAGAGCGCTGTCCTCACCGGGTTCCTGTCGTGCGATGAGAATGCATACAACATATCACCGTGTAAGACGTATACGCCCTCGCTACGAAGGAAGCGAACGCGACATTTTAACCGTCACGTCAGTTTTTGTCAAGCACATCTGCAAGTATCCACTTGCGTTATGTCGCACGCAGCTTCCCGGCCTGATAAATCTGGTAAATGTAGCACTGCTGGCTAGGAATTACTTGAGGATGCGGAAACTAAAGAAAAAAGAATTCAAATCGGGATACACTAGAAAATTTCAGCCAGTTCCACGCCGTGAAAACCGTCGCAGTGCGAAGCTGTAAGCACGCGACTGTATGTGATTGGCTAGCGATATCATACATCATCATCATTTTATTGATTTATTTGCTCATCCCCCCCTCTGGTCACGTGACCTGCGGAACGAGTACTTTTACTACTACTACTACTACTACTACTACTACTACTACTACTACTACTACTACTACTACTACTACTACTACTACTACTACTACCACCACCACCACCATAGTACTGCTGCTACAACTACTAGTCTTACCCCAGGCAGCACGCCGCCATTGGACCGATCTCGGCCCAACGTCGGCAAATGACGGCAACAATATTGGCCCCACGTCGGCAAATTACGCTCGCGCTACTTTCACCCGCATCGGCCCGACGTCGGCTAGCCGCCTTTGGGCCGATGCGGGCTTGCCGGCTTCGGGCCGACGTGGGCTAGCCAGCGTCGGTCCGAGACGGGCCTGCCGTTATTCAGCCGATGATGGCAAACCGTCATTGGGCCTATGTATGCTAGCCGATGCTGGCGTGGTGTCGGCCCCGCCGACGTCGGGTAGCCGCCGGCGTGACCGTTTACACCCGTTATTATGTTTTAGCAGTGGTGGGTTATCGTGCGTTATGTACGGTAGTACTGTACCTTCGTGGTCGGCACGTTTATATGGAGACACCGGCGGTAGTTGCTCGATGCGTAAAGTAACTTGATCAGGTAGGCTGATACATGTGTTATAAAGTAAAATGGTTGCGTGCCGACCACGGCAGTTCGGTATTACTGTGGTTACTGTACTGTAAGTCAGCAGCGCTAAAATAGACTATTCGCGGCCCAACGACATTCATCGACTGCCGTTGGTGCCATATTCGAAAAATGCTTCCTAATTAGAACGACTGCTCCACTGATGTCTTAGTGTGCGATTAAGACCCACAATTCTGTCGAACCGTGCAAGGCCGAGAACGAAAGTCAATATTGTCTCTAACACAACTAAATTGATGAAAGGCCTGCTGCACCAACTACGCATGCGTCTGAGAAATTAAGGAGCAACACATTTGCAAGGCGATAAACAGAAATTTATTCAGAGATATGAACACACGCCAGCAGTTCCGGAATAATTATGCCATAAAGGAATATCTAAACATCTATAGATACCGTAGCCAACATCTAAAACAACCCCACAGCCACCGTATTCCTCAAAAAAAGCAGGACAATCCTAATCGAGAATGGGATCAGGCGCAAAATCATAGGCGTGAGCAGGGTTCCCCTTCAGAGGGGGTGGAGGGGGGGGAAGGTTCATCGCGGTGCCCCCCTCCTCCCTATTAAGTCAATGTGTTTGGCAGACCTTGCGCCCACCTCTTCTTAGGTGACTACGGGGGCCGGCCGCCCCCCTGCCCCAC